>NW_027140479.1:350000-389518 GCF_036365525.1 Heterodontus francisci | reverse complement strand
ACTCCACTCCCCCACTCCCCTTCCCTCCACCTCCTCACTGCGCTCCCCTCCCTCACTCCCCGACCCCACTCCTCTGCATCACACCCCTACCCCACTCCCCTAACCCACTCCGATCCCCAACTTTCCTAACCCACACTCCTCCCCCGCTCCCCTTCCCTCCACCACCTCACTGTCCTCCACTACACAACTGCCCTACCCCAGACACCTCCCCCACTCCACACCCCCACTCCCCTTCCCTCCACCTCCTCACTGCTCTCCCCTCCCCCACTCCCCGACCCCACTCCCCCACCCCTCTCCCCGACCCCTCTCCCCGACCCCACTCCCCGTACCCCCTCCCCCACGCCCCTCCCCTAATCTCCTCCCCACACGCCCCTCCCCTAATCCCCTCCCCCACTCCTCTACCCCACTCTTCTCCCCTCTCCTCTCCGCAACACCCCTCCCCCAATCCTCTCCCCCACTCCTCTCCCCCACTCCTCTCCCCCACTCCTCTCCCCCACTCCCCTCCCCCACTCCCCTCCCCCACTCCCCTCCCCCAAATCCCCTCCCCCAAATCCCCTACCCCAAATCCCCTACCCCAAATCCCCACCCCAAATCCCTCCCCAAATCCCCTCCCCCACTCGCCTACTGCTCTCCCCTCCACAACCCCTCCACAACTCCCCGACCGACTCCCCTACCCGACTCCCTTACCCAAACCCCGTCACCACTCCCCACCACACTCCCGTACCACACTCCCTACCACACTCCCCTCCCCCACTCCGCTCCCACTCCGCTCTCCCACTCCCCTACCAAACTCCCGGGCACCACACCCCTACCCCACTCCCCTACCCCACTCCGCTCCCAACTCTCCTACACTACACTCCTCCCCGCTCCCTTCCTCCACCTCCTCACTGCCCTCCACTACCCAACTCCCCTATCCCAGACACCTCTCCCACTCCACAGCCCCACTCCCCTTCCTCCACCTCCTCAGTGCGCTCCCCTCCCTCACTCCCCGACCCCACTCCCCGACCCCACTCCCCGACCTCACTCCCGACATCACAAACTGATCCCACACCCGACCCCACTACCCCACGCCCGTCCCCACGCCTTCCCTAATCCCTTCCCCACTCCTCTACCCACTCTCCTCCCCTCTCCTCTCCGCACACCTCTCCCCCACTCCTCTGCCCCACTCCTCTCTCGCACTCCTCTCCCATACTCCCCTCCCCTCCTCAACCCCCCTGCCTCAACTCCCCTCCTCAACTCCCCTGCATCACGCCCTCCCACTCCCCTCCCCACTCCCCTCCCCACTCCCCTCTCCACTCCCTCCCCACACCCCTCCCCACTCCCTCCCCACTCCCCTCCCCACTCCATTCCCCATTCCCCTACCGCACAACCCTCCCCCACTCCCCTCCCCACTCCCAGGTTCCCACTCCCTTCCCCCACTCCCTCCCCACTCCCCTCCCCACTCCCCTCACCACAGCACCCCTCCCCACTCCTCACCTCACTCCCTGCCTCAATTCCCCTCCCCACTCCCCTACTCCACACCCCTACCCACTCCCCTCCCAGCTCTGCTCCCCCACTCCCTCAAATATTCCCATACCCCACTCCCCTACTCCACCCCCTACCCCACTCCTTCTCCTCAACTCCTCTTCCTCACTCCCTCCCCAACTCCCCTCCTCACTCCCATCCGCCACTCCCCTCCCTCACCCCTAACCTCTACCCTCCTCAACTCTCCTCCCATACTCCCCTCCCCACTCCCCTCCCCACTCCCCTCCCACTCCCCTACCACACTCCCCTACCACACTAACCTCCCCACACCCCTCCCCTCTCCCCTCCCCCACGCCCTCCCCCACTCCCCTCATCATTCCCCTCCCCCACTCCCCTCCCCAAATCCCCCTACCCCAAAACACTACCGCACTCCCCTCCCCCCTCCCCTCCCCCACTCACCTCCCCCACTCGCTTCCCCACTCCCCTACCCACCCCCTCCCCACTCCCCTCCCGTCCACCACTCCGATTCCCTGCATCACCTCACTGCCCTCCCCTACCACACACCTATCCCCCACTACGCTCCCTCACTCAGCTAGCCAACTTCCCTATCCACTCCACTCCCCCACTCCTCTCCCCACTCACCTCCCCACTCCCCACCCCCACTCCCCTCCCCACTCCCCTCCCCAATCCCCTACCCAAATCCCCCACCCCAAATCCCCGACCCCAAATCCCCTCCCCCAAATCCCCTCCCCCACTCGCCTACTGCTCTCCCCTGCACAACAACCCTCCACACTTCCCTACCCGACTCCCTACCCAAACCCCGTCACCACACCCTACCACACTCCCTCCACACTCCCCTACCACACACCCTACCACACTCCCTCCCCACTCTGCTCCCCACTCCGCTCTCCCACTCCCCTACCAAACTCCAGGCCCACACCACTACCCCACTCCCATACCCCACTCCCTACCCACTCCCTACCCCACTCCCCTACCTCACTCCCCTACCCACTCCACTCCCCAACTCTCCTACCCACTCTCCTCCCCGCTTCCCTTCCCTCCACCTCTCACTGCCCTCCACTACCAACTCCCCTACCCCAGACACCTCTCCCACTCCACTCCCCAATCCCTTCCCTCACCTCCTCACTGCGCTCCCCTCCCTCACTCCCCGACACCACTCCCCGACCCCACTCCCCGACCCCACTCGCCGACCCCACTCCCCGTCCCCACACCCCGACCCCACACCCGAACCCACTCCCGACCCACAACCGACCCACTCCCCACGCCCGTCCCCACGCCGTCCTAATCCCCTCCCCACTCCTCTACCCCACTCCTCTCCCCACTCCTCTCCCACTCCTCTCCACACTCCTCTCCCGCCTCAACTCCCTGACTCACTCCCCTCTCAACTCCCCTGCATCACGCCTCTCCCCTCCCTCCCACTCCCCTCCCCACACCCTCCCACTCCCCTCCCCACTCCCTCCAACTCCCATTCCCATTCCCCCCCCACAACCCTCCCCACTCCCTCCCACTCCCCTCCCCACTCCAGGTTCCACTCCCCTCCCCCAATCCCCTCCCCACTCCCCTCCCGCACTCCCCTCCACCACTCCGCTCCACCACAACACCCCTCCCCCACTCCTCACCTCACTCCCTGCCTCACTCCCCTCCCCACTCCGCTACCCACTCCCCTACCCACCCCCTCCCAGCTCTCCTCGCCGCTCCCCTCAACTAATCCCATACCCCACTGCCTACTCCACCCTCTCCCCACTCCCCTCCTCAACTCCCCTTCCTCACTCCACTCCCCCCTCCCCTCCCTCTCTCCCCTCCCCACTCCGCTCCCTCACTCCCTAACTCTCTACCCTCCCCAACTCTCCTCCCATACTCCCTCCCCACTCCCCTCCCCACTCCCATCACACTAACCTCCCCCACTCCCCTCCCGCACTCCCTTCCCCAAATCCCCTCCGCCAAACCCCTCCCCACTCCCCATCACACTCCCCTCCCCCACTCCCTCCCCACACCCCTCCCCACTCCTCCCGCACTCCCTTCCCAAATCCCCTACGCCAAACCCCTACCGCACTCCCCACCCCACTCCCCTCCTCACACTCGCCTCCCCCACTCGCCTCCCCCACTCGCATCCCCACTCTCCTCTCCCACTCCCCTACCCCACCCCCTCCCCCACTCCCCTCCCATCCACCACTCCGATTCCTGAACCTCCTCACTCCCTCCCCTACCACACACCTATCCCCCACCACACTCCCTCACTCACCTACCGCACTCCCCTTCACAACTCCCCTACCCGACTCCCTTATCCACCCCGTTACCACACCCATACCACACTCCCCTCCGCCATTCTGCTCCCCCTCCCCCACCAAATCCCCGACACCACTCCCGAACCCACTCCGCACCCCAACTCTCCAACCCCACACCCCTCCCCACTCCCCTTCCCATACCTCCTCTCTGCCCTCCACTACCCAACTCCCTACCCAGACACCTCCCCCACTCTACTCCCCACTCCCCTTCCCTCCACCTCCTCACTGCGCTCCTCTGCCCAATCCCCTAAATCACTCCCCTACCCAACTCCCTACCGACTCCCCTTCCCATTCCCCTGCCCACTTCATACCCCACACCCTCCCCACTCCCCTCCCCCCACTCCCTTCCACCTCTCCGCTCCAGCACCTCTTCACTGCCCTCCCTACCACACTCCCATCCCCACGACCCTTCCCCACTCCCCTACCCCACTTCCCTACCCTGCTCACTCCCCACTCCCCTTCCGCACTCCCTCCACAATCCCTACCCCACTCCACGACCCCACATGCCTCCCCACACCCCTACCCCACTCGCTCCCCTACGACCCTACCCCACTGCTACTACACTCCCCTACCTCCCTGACACCTCACCGTGACCACACCCTACCAACTCCGCTTCCCAACACTCCGCCCCAATACCCTCCCACTCCCTTCTCTCCACCTCACTGGTCCTACACTCCCTTCCACTGCACTTCACTCCCCTACCCCACTCCCTAAATCACTTCGCTCCAACTGCCCTTAATTCTCTTCCTCACTGCCCCTCCCTACACCAGCAGCTCCCTAGCACTTCACCCACACTCCCCGTCAATGCCCTACACCTCGACTCACTGTACCGACCCACTACCCCACCCCTCCCCATCTCCCCTTCAACTCCTATCTATCACTCACCAGTACCTCACCCTCCTACCCTACCCTCACTCCACTTCCTATCAATCCTTCCCATCAACCCCTCAGAAACGAAAGGCTAAGAAGATCCCTCACTCCCTCCCTCTCATCCTAGCCAACATCCCTACTAGCACTACTACCCTATCCCACTCCCTCACCCTACCTCCCTTCCCTCTCTAATGACCTAGCAATCACTCCCTGAACTTCCATCCATAGACCCTCCTACCACTCTCTAATCCTCTCACCCACTCATAGAAGAAAATCAATCCACCACTCCCTCCCTCCTCAACTAAGACCTCCTACCCTCTCTCACTCCATCTACCCACTCCCATCTCCACTCCTAACACAACTTACCAGAACACTCTAATCACTAACATCCACTACCACTCACCTACTCCCCTCCCCTCTACACTCCCCTCCACCTGCCACTAGAATCCCTACATAGACACGTAACTGACACCTCCCTCCTCCCTACACTAGAACCTAAATCCGAAAAACTTCGAAGACTCTTCCCATCCCTTACTCCCACTTAACTAAGTCCTGAATGACCAGCTCATAGCCACTACCCTACTACTTCACCTAATAAATTCCCTACCAACCTCTACCTCCCCTAACACTACCTCTAAACAGCCTAACTACTCCAATCTGACTCCCTCAACCACTAACCTTCAGTCCCTCCCTAGATAGACTACCGACCCTCTACCCTCCTAAAACAACCCTACTCCTTCCCCACTCCCTCCCACTCTTCACTCCCTCTCGACTCATCCTCTCCCCACACTCCCCTCCCTCTCAATATACGAAATCAAAAGAAAGAAACGCCTCCCTACCTACTCCCCACTCCCTGCCTCACTCTCCCCTCCAGACCACTCTCTCCCACTCTAAGAATCCTCCACACTCCACTACCTCCCCTCTCATCCAAATCCCTCCCTATCCCTCCTCACTCTCACCCTCCATCTCAAGACACCACCACCTCCCTCCCCTCTTCACTCCCTCATTTCATCCCTCACCTTCCCTCACAGAATCCCTCCTCTGCATTCAAACCCTCCTCCTCTTCATTCCCTCATCCCCTCTCTACCCTCACTCCCTCCTATTCATCCCACACTCCTCCCTATTCCACCTCCCTCCCTCCCTCTTCATTCCTCAACTCCCTACCTCCCACTCGTATTCCCACCACCATCCCCTCCTCCCCTCTTCATTCCCTCCACCTCCCCTCCCTCCCCCTCTTCATTCCCCTCCACCTCCACCTCCTCCCCTCTTCATTACCTCGACCACCCCTCCCTCCACCTCTTCATTCCCCTTCACATCCCCTCCCTCCCCACTTCATTACCCTCACCACCCCCTCCCTCCCCTCTTCATTCCCCTCGCACCCCCTCCCTCCACCTCTTCATTATCATCCATCACCCCTCCCACACCCTCTTCTTTCTCTCCGTACCCCCTCCCTCCCCTCTTCATTCTCCTCCACCAACCCTCCCTCCCTCTCTTCATTCCCTCCACCTCCCCTCCTCCCCCTCTTCGGTCCCATCCACCTCCCCCACCCTCCTCCTCTTCATTACTTCCACCATCCCTCCCTCCCCCTCTTCATTCCCTCCACCTCCCCTCCCTCCCCTCTTCATTACTTCCACCACTCCCTCCACCCCTCTTCATTCCCCTCCACCACCCCTCCCTCACCTCTTCATTATCATCCTCACACCATCCCACACCCTCTCTTTCTCCTCCATACCCCTCTCTCCCCCTCTTCATTCCCTCTACCACCCCTCCCTCCCCCTCTTATTCCCCTCACCACCCCCTCATTCCCCCATTCATTCCACTCCACCTCCCCCTCCCTCCATTCCTCTCCACCTCCCTCCCCCCCCTCTTCATTCCCCTCCACCTCCCCTCCTTCAGCTCTTCATTCCCCTCCACCTCCCCTCTCTCCCCTCTTCATTCCCCTCCACCTGCCTCCCTCCCCTCTTCATTCTCCTCCACCCACCCACCTCCCCCTCTTCTTTCTCCTCCACCAACCCCTCCCTCCCCCTCTTCATTCCCCCACCACCCCTCCCTCCCTCTCTTCATTCCCCTCCACACCCCTCCCTCCCCTCTTCATTCCCCTCCACCCCCTCACACCCCCTATTCATTCATTCCGACTCCCCTCCTCCATTCCTCTCCACCTCCCCTCCCTCCCCTCTTCATTCCCTCCACCACCCCCTCCTCCCCTCTTCATTCCCCTCCACCTGCCCCTCCCTCCCCCTCTTCATTCCCCTCCACCTGCCCCTCCCTCCCCCTCTTCATTCTCCTCCACCACCCCCTCCCTCCCCCTCTTCTTTCTCCTCCACCAACCCCTCCCTCCCCTCTTCATTCCCCTCCACCACCCCTCCCTCCCTCTCTTCATTCCCCTCCACCTGCCCCTCCCTCCCCTCTTCATTCTCCTCCACCACCCCCACCTCCCCCTCTTCTTTCTCCTCCACCAACCCCTCCCTCCCCCTCTTCATTCCCCCCCACACCCCTCCCTCCCTCTCTTCATTCCCCTCCACCACACCCTCCCTCCCCCTCTTCATTCCCCTCCTCCACCCCCTCACTCCCCCTATTCATTCCATTCCAACTCCCCCTCCCTCCATTCCTCTCCACCTCCCCTCCCTCCCCCTCTTCATTCCCCTCCACCACCCCCTCCCTCCCCTCTTTATTCCCTCCACCTCCCCCTCCCTCCCCCTCTTCATTCACCTCCACCTGCCCCTCCCTCCCCCTCTTCATTCTCCTCCACCACCCCCTCCCTCCCCCTCTTCTTCTCCTCCACCAACCCCTCCCTCCCCCTCTTCATTCCCCTCCACCACCCTCCCTCCCTCTCTTCATTCCCCTCCACCACACCCTCCCTCCCCCTCTTCATCCCCTCCACCTCCCCCTCCCTCCCCCTCTTCATTTTCCTCCACCTCCCCCTCCCTCCCCCTCCCTCCCCCTCTTCATTCTCCTCCACCTCCCCCTCCCTCTCCCTCTTCATTGCCCTCCACCCCCCTCCCCCCTCTTCATTCCCCTCCACCTCTACCTCCCTGCCCCTCTGCATTCCCTTCCACCACCCCCTCCCGCCCCCTTCATTCCCCTCCACCTCCCCTCCCCCCTCTTCATTCCCCTCCACCACCCCCTCCCTCCCCCTCTTATTTCCCTCCACCTTCCCCTCCCTCCCCCTCTTCATTCCCCCCACATTTCCCTCCCTCCCCCTCTTCATTCCCCTCCTCCTCCCGCCCCCTCTTCATTCCCCTACCCTCTCCCCCACTCCCTTCCCCCACTCCCTTCCACTCTCCCCTCCGCCAATCTCGCACTCTCTCCTTCTTCCACACTCCTCCTCCCACTTTCCCCCTCCTTTCTGACCATTGCCCTCCCCCACTCTCCTCTCAAACTCCCCTCCCCACTCTCTGCCACACTCCCCCTCCCCATCCCCCACTCCCCTCCCCAACTTCCTTCCACACTACCCTCTCCCTCCCCTCACACTCCCCTCCCCCTAACACTCCCCTCCCCCTCAACATTACACACCCTCCCCTTCCCCTCTCCTATTTCCCCACTCCCCATCCTACACTCTACTTCCGCATTCCCCACTCACCTCCCCTCTCATTCTGCCATTCCCCTCAACGCACCCCTCCCCCACTCGTCCCCGGTCCCCACTCCCCTTTCCCCTCCCACATCCCACTTCCCTCTCTCACTCCTATCGTCCACTCCAGGCCCCCACTCCTCACTTCGCTCCCCTACACCCCTTGTTCGCATCCTCTCCCGCTCAGACCTGGTCTCCCTCCACACTGCCCTCCCTCTCACATCCCCCACTTCCACTCCCACACTCCCTCTCACACACACCCATCTGCCACTCCCCTCCATCTGCCCTACCCTCAAAACCCTCTCCCCCACTACCTTGCTCCACTACCCTCCGCCACTACCCACCCCACTCGGTCAACTCCCCTCCCCCACTCCCTTCTCTCCCGTCCCTCGTCCCCCACTCCCCTTCCCCACTCCCCACACCTCCACCTCCCCTGCCAAACACCCATCCCAACTCCTCTGCCGACTCACCTTCACCCCCGCCCCTCCCCCGCTCCCCTCGCCATACCCCTGCCCCTCTACCTCCCCCAACACCCTGCACCAAATCCCCTCCCTCACAACCCTCCCAACCCACCTCACCCCCACTCCCGTGCCCCTAAGCCCTACCCACTCCCAGCTCTCCTGTCCCCCTCCCCCAATCCCCTCCCTCTCCTCCCCACTCCACTTCCTCCCATCTCCCACTTCTCTCCCTCCCCTACCATTACCCCGCCCCACTTCCAAACACCCCTCCCCTACTCCCGTCCTCCTCCACCCCACTCCACTCCCCACTCCCATCCTCCACTACCGCCCCCCACTCCCCTCCCCCTTCCCTCCCACTCTGCCCTCCCCAACTCTCCCCACACTCCCCTCCCCCACTCGCGTCCCGCACTCACCCTAACCCTAACCCACTTTCGTTCCCCTACATCCTCATTCCACCTCTCCCTCCCCCACATCCCTGCCCCTCCCCCACATGCCTCCCCACCCCCTCACCTCCACTCCCTCACACTCCCAACTGCAAATCCCCTCCTCCATTCCCCTAACTACCCTCTCCCCACTCCACTCCCCTCACTCCCCAACCCCTCCTCTCACTCCTGTCCCCAAACCCCTCCCCCCACTCCCTTCGCCCACCCCTCCCCCACTTCTCCCCCACTCCTCCCACACTTCCCTCCTCCAACCCTCCCCCACTACCCCGCACTCCTCCCCCACTCCTCCCACTCCCAACTCCAAATCCCCTCACCCACTCTGCTAACTCCGCGCTGCACTCCCCTAACGTCCCTCTGCCCACTCTATTCCCCCTCTTCCCTCCCTCCCCACCCCTCCCCTCACTCCTGTCCCCAGTCCCCTCCCCCCACTCCCCTCCCCCACTCCTCCCTACTCCCCTCCCCCACTCCCCTTCCTCAAACCGCTCCCCCAGCCTCTCCCCTCCCCAAGAGCTCCCCTCCCCCACTACTCTCCCCCACTCACCTACCCACTCCCCACTCCCCTCCCATTTCCCTCCCCACTCTCACTTCCCCACGCCCCTCCTCCACTGCCCTCGTACATTCCCCTCCTCAGTCCACTGCCCTCCGCACTCACCCTCTCCAACACCTCTCCCCCACTCTCCTCCCCTCCTTAACCCAATTTACTATCCCACCCACTCCATTCACTCACTCCCTTACCCGTCCCCTCCCATTCCTCTCCCCTTCCACTCCCCACCCCTCCTCTCCCCACTTCTCTCCCCCACTCCTCTTCCCCACTCCTCTCCCCCACTTTTCTCCCCCACTCCTCTCCCCATCCTCTCCCCACCCCTCCACTCGCCCACTCCCCTCCCCCATTTCCCTCCCCACTCATCTTCCCACTCATCTCCCATCCCTCAATCCCCTCCCCCACTTTCCTCCTCCACACCCGCTGCCCCCATTGCCCTCCCCTCCGCGACTCCCTTCACCTCTCACATCTCCCTCCCCTCACAGCCCCCTACTCCACTCCGCTTCCTCTCCTACATCTCCCACCGCCCTTCCTCCCCCACCCCTTCCAACTCCCCTCCTTTCCCCTACCCCACCTCACACACTCACTCCAATTTTCCCACTCGCCTTCCCCCATTCCCTTTCCTAGTCCCTCCCTAACTCCCACTTCTCTCACCCAGTCCCGTCTCCCATTCCCCTCCCCCACTCCCTCACCTCACCCACTCCTCTCCCGCACACCCCTCCAGCAGAACCCTCCCCACCCCAATCCACTCCCACTCCCCTCCCCCACCCCCGAACTCCCCTCCTCTTCCCCACTCCATTCCCCCACTCCCTTCCCTCTCCGACCCCTCCCTCACTCCTCTCCCCACTCCCCTCCCTCACTCCCCTCCCTCCCCAACCCTTACCCCCCCCAACCCCTCCCTCACGCCCCTCCCCAACTCCCCTCCCAACACACCTCTCCCACTCCCCTCCCCACTCCCCTCCCCCACTCTTCTGCCAATCCCACCACTCCTCCCCGACTTGCCACACTCCCTACCCCAACCCCTCCCACACTCCCCTCCTCACCCTCCTCTCCTGCCCAACACCCCAACCCCTCCCCCACTTCCCTCCCCCGCTCCCCTCCCCAATCCCCTCCCCTAACCCCCAACTCTGCGCTCCCCCACTCCTCTCCATCTCTCCCATCTTTGCTCTCTCACTCCCCTCCTAATATCCTTGCCACATCTCCATCCCCCACCTCCTTGCCACATCCCCTACTCCCTCACTCACATCCTCCACGCCACTCCCCACCACCCTCTCCCAATTCCACTCACCCTCCCCCAATCCACTCCCCTCCCCCAATCCCACTCACCTTCGCCCAGTCCCACGCACCCTCCCCCAATACCACTCGCACTCCCCAAGACACTCACCCTCTCCCACTCCACTCCCCCACTCCCATCCCCCTCTTCCCTCCCTCACCCCCTTCAACACCTATCTCACCACTTCCCTCCCTTCCCCACGCCCTCATGACTCCCCTCCCCTTTCCACTTCCCAATTCACACATTCACTCCCCTCATCCTCCTCACTCACCTCCACCTCCCCTCTCCCATTGCCCTCTCACTCCCCTCCCCACTCCCCTCCCCCATTCCCTTCCCCCACCCCCAGTCCCTTTCCCCTCTCCTCCCCAATACCCCATCACCTACCCCCTCCCCTCTCCTCCCCAACAACCTCCCACTTACCCCTCCACTCTCCTCCCCAACACCCCCTCCCCCTCAACTCCCTCCCCAATCCCTCTCCACTCCCCTCCCCCTCCCCCACTACCCTCCCCATTCCCTTCCCCTCCCCCTCCCCCACCCCCCACCACAACGCCCTTCCCCCTCAACATGCCCACTCTATTCCCCACTCCCTTCCCTCTCCCCTTCCCCCTTCCCCCTCCCCAATCCCCTACACAACACCCACCCCCTACTTCTCATCGGCTTCCGCCACTCCCCTCCGCCACACCCATCTTTCACTGCCCTCCCCCACTACCCTACACCTCCCCCACTACCCTCCTCGAGTCCCCTTCCCCACTGCCCTGTCCACTCGCCTCCTTTCCCCACTCCACTCCCGTCTCCCCTCCCGCACCACACGCTGCACACTCACCTGCATCTCCCACTTCCTCCCCCTCCCCACTCCCCTACTCCCCCTCCCCTGCCACTCTCCCCTCCCCTGCCCTTCCCGTCCCACATCCCCCTCCCCACTCCATTCCCAAACTCCCCTTCCCCCTCCACCTCCCCACTCCAAGCCCCCATTCCCCACCCATCCCCACTCCACCACTTTCCTCGCTCGCTCCCATCCACCACTACACTCCCACTCCTCTTTAACCTCCCCTACACCCCTTCACTTACCACACTCTCCCCCTCACATACCCTCTCTCTCCCCCTCACATCCCCTCTCCCTCCCCACAACCCTCCCTCTGCCCCACTCACTCTCCCCCACTCCCTAACTCCCCTCCCTGTTCCCTGCACTCCATCCCACTGCCCTCCTTTATTCCCTTCCTGCTCCCCCTCTATCACTCCCATCCCCCTCCCCGCCCTTCCCCCTCCCTCCCCACTCTATTCCCCCACTCCCTTCCATCTCCCCTTCCCCCTTCCGCCTTACCCCCTCCCCAATCCCTTCCACAACACCCACCCCCTACTTCTCATCGGCCTCCCCACTCCTCTCCGCCATTCCCATCTTTCACTACCCTCCCCCAGTACCCTTACCCACTACCCTCCCCCACTACCCCACACCTCCCCCACTACCCTCCGCGAGTCCCCTTCTCCACTGCCCTGTCCACTCCCCTCCTTTCCTCACTCCACTCCCCTCCCTCCCCTCCCCACCACACTCTGCACACTCACTCCCGTCTCCCATTCCCTACCCCTCCCCACTCCCCTCTCCCTACTCCCCTTCCCTGCATCACTCCCCTTAACTTCTCACATCCCCCTCCTCCACTCACATCCTCACTCCACTCCCCCACTCCAAGACCCCATTCCCCACTCCTCCCCCACTCCACTACTCTCCTGCCTCACTCCCATCCGCCACTCCACTCCTCACTCCTCTCTCCCCTCCCGTACACCCTTTCACTCACCACCCTCTCCCCCTCATATCCCCTCTCCCTCCCCACAACCCTCCCCCTGCCCCACTCACCCTCCCCCAGTCCCCTAACGTTGCACCCCCACTCTCCAACTCCCCTCCCTGTTCCCTGCACCCCACCCCACTTCCCTCCCTTATTCCCTTCCTGCTCCCCCTCTACCACTCCCATCCCCCTCCCTGCCCTTCCCCCTCCCCTTCCCCACTCTATTCCCCCACTCCCTTCCCTCTCCCCTTCTCCCCCTCCCCAATCCCCTCCACCACTCACCTACCCTACTCCTCATTGGCTAACCCCATTTCCTTCCGCCACTCACCTCCCCCACTACCATCCACCTACCCCGTTACCCTCCACGAGTCCCCTTCCCCACATCCCTTCTCCACTGCCCTACCAACTCCCCTCCCTTCCCCACACCCCTCTTCCGTCCTCTAACCAACACTGCAAACTCACTCCATTTCCCACTCCATTCTCACTGCCACCTTGCACATTCCTCTCCCTGCTCCCCTCACCCTCCCCTGCCCTGTCCCTCCCTACTCCCCTCCCCAACCCCCTGCACTCCCCTCCCACACTCCCACTCTCCTCCCTCACTCGCATCCTCCACTCTAGTTCCTACTCCTCTCTCCCGTCCCTTTACCGCCCACTCACCACCCTCTCCCCTCACACTCCCTCTCACTCCCCACTACCCTCCCCCAATCCCACTCACCCTCCCCCACTCTCCCTCCCCCGTGCCGCTTCTGCTCTGCCCTCCCCCTCCCTCACGCCCCATCCCCAATCCTTCCCCACACCTTTCCCCCAGTCCCATCAACCCTTCCCTCACCTTCCCCCTCACGCAACACCCCCTCCTACACTCCCCAGCACCTCCCCACTCCTCTTCTGCCTCCCTTCCCTTACCCCCAACCTCCACTACCCTCCCCACTCCCCTCTCCACTCCCCTCCCCCACTGCCCACCCCCATTCCGCTCCCCGCACCCCTCCCTCCTCCCCTCCCGTCTCCCACTCCCCTTCCCCTCCCCCACTCCCCTCCCACACTTCTGTCCCTATTACCCTCACCCACACCGCTCCCCCTCCCCCTCCTTCATTCCGCTTCACCACTCCCCCACTCTCCTCCCTCACTCCCATCCTCCACTCCACTCCCAACTCCACTCTACCCTACCGTACACTTCCCACTCACCTCCTTCTCCCCCTCACACTCCTTCTCCTTCCCCACTCCCATCCCGAATCCCACTGCCCCTCCCCCACTCACATCACCCTCCCCTCCCTCACTCCCCGCTCCACTACCGCACTCCCCTCCCCCACTCCACTTCTCAACTCTCATCCCTCACTTCCATACTTCACTCCCCTCCCCACTCCCCTCATCCACACCCCTCACCTACTCCACTCACCCCTCCCCCACTCCTCACTCTCTACTCCCCTCCCCACTTGCCTATCTGCCTCGCCCACTCCATTTCCCCCACTCCCCTCCACAACTCCCCCTCCCTCACTCCCCTCCCCCATTGCCCTCCCCACCACCCTCCCCCACTCCTCTCCCACAATCCGCTCATCCCTACCCCACTCCTCACTCCGCTCTACCCTCCTCAACACCGCACCCCTCACTCTCCTCCCTCACTACCCTCCCTAACTCCTCACCCCCTCTCCCTCCCCACTCCCTTCCCGCACTCCACACTCCCCTCCCCCACTCCCCACTCCTCACTCCCCTGTCCTCACTCTCCATTCCCCTCACCTCCCCCTCCACTCACCCACTCCCCTCTACCCTCCCCCACTATCCTCCCCACTACCCTCCCTTACTCCTCTCCCCCACTCCCCCCCGCACTCCCCCTCCCCGACAAGGCCCTGCCCCTCTATCACTCCACTCCTACACACCCCACCACCTCCCCACTCCCCCACTCACCCACTCCTCACTCCCCACTCCACTCCCCACTCCCCGACTCCTCACTCCCCACTCCCCGACTCCTCACTCCCCACTCCCCCACTCACCTCTCTCCCACTCTCCACTCCTCACTCCCCACTCCACTCCCCACTCCTCACTCCCCTCCCCACTCCCCTCACCGACTTACCACTCCCCTCCCAAACTACCAATCCCCAATCCTCTCCCGCACTGCTCACTCCCCTCCCCCACTCCTCACTCCCCTCCCACAAACCCCACTCCCCTCACCCACTCCCCACTCCCCTCCCCCACTCCCAACTCCCCTCCCCCACACCCCACTCCTCACTCCCCTCTCCACTCCCCCACTCCCTACTACCCACTTCTCACTCCACTCCCCCACTCCCCACTTCTCACTCCCCACTTCTCACTCCCCACTCAACTCCCCACTCCCAACTCCCCACTCCCCACTCCTCACTCCCCACTCCTCACTCCCCAATCCACTCACTACTCCTCACTCCCCACACCATTCCCCACTCCCCCACTGCCCACTACTCACTCCCCACTCTACTCCTCACTCTCCACTCCCCTCACACACTCCCCTCTCAACCATCCCTTCCCCAACCCCACTCCCCACTCCTCACTCCACTCCCCACTCCATCACTCCCACTCCTCTCTCCCCACATCACGCCCCACTACCCCACTGTCCACTCCTCACTCCCAACTCCACTTCCAACTCCACACTCCCCTCCCTACTCCTCATTCATGTCACCCACTCACCAGTCCCCTCCCCCACACCCCACCCCCCACACCCACTCCCCACTCCACATTCCCTCCCCGACTCCTCACTCCCCTCCCCCACTCCACACTCCCATCTCACAACCCCACTCCCTACCCACTCCCCACTCCCATCACCCACCCCCACCCCCACACCCCGCAACGCTCCTCCACACCCCTCTCCTCACTCCCCACTCCACTCCCCCACACCCCACTCCCCACCCCAGTCCTCACTCCACTCCCCATTCTCCACTACCCACTTCCTCCCCACTCTCCACTCCAGACTCAATTTCCCCCACTCTCCACTCCCCTATCCCACTCTAAACTCCCGTCCACCACTCCCTCTCCCACTCTCCACTCCTCTCCCCCACCCCCTCCCCCACTTCCCACCCCACTCCTCATTGCCCTCCTTACCTCTCCCCACAACCACACCCACACACAATCCTTTCCCCACTCTCAGTCCTGCGCTCCCAACTCACCTCCCCACTCCCCACCCCCACTCCCCATCCTCACTCCCTTCCCTAGTCACATTCCCACTCTCCCACCCCCACTCCTCCTCCTCACTCCCCTCCCGCACTCTCCACGCCCCTCCCCCACTCCCCTCCTCACTCCCCACTCCATTCCCCCACTCCCTTCCCCACTCCCTTCCCCCACTCCCTTCCCCCACTCCACTCCCCCACTCCCCTCCCCAACTCCCCACTCACCTCCTCCAATCCCCACTCCTCACTGCCCACTCACATACAAGACACTCCAACTCCCCTCCCCAACTCCCAATTCCCCCACCCCTCTCACTCCCCACTCCCCACTCCCCTCCTCTACTCCCCTCCTCCACTCTTCCACTCCCAACTGACCTCCCACATGTCCCACACCCCTCCCCAAAGCCCTCCCACTCCCCCTCTCTCCTCCCACTCCACAACTCTCCCCTCCCCTCCCCCACTCCACAACTCTCCCCTCCCCTCCCCCACTTGCCTCCTCTCCCTCCCCTCCCCCACACGCCTCCTCTCCCCTCCCTCTCCCACTCGCCTCCTCTCCCCTCCCCTCCCACTCCACAACTCTCCCCTCCCCTCCCCCACTCCACAACTCTCCCCTCCCCTCCCCCACTTGCCTCCTCTCCCCTCCCCTCCCACACTTGCCTCCTCTCTCCTCCCCCACTACGCCTCCTCTCCCCTCCCCTCCCACACTTGCCTCCTCTCTCCTCTCCCACTCGCCTCCTCTCCCCTCCCCTCCCCACTCCACAACTCTCCCCTCCCCTCCCCCACTTGCCTCCTCTCCCCTCCCCTCCCACACTTGCCTCCTCTCTCCTCCCCACTATGCCTCCTCTCCCCTCCCCTCCCCCACACGCCTCCTCTCCCCTCCCCTCTCCCACTACGCCTCCTCTCCCCTCCCCTCCCACACTTGCCTCCTCTCTCCTCCCCCACTACGCTTCCTCTCCACTCTTCTCCCCACTCCCCACTCCCGACTCAATTCCACCACTTCCCACTCTCCACTCTCGTCCCCCAATCTCCACTCCCGTACACCCCTCCCCCACTCCTTTCATCACTCCACTTTTCACTCCCCTATCCCTCACCCCTCCTCCACTCACCTCCACCTCTCCCCTCCACTCCCCTCCCCATACCCACTCCACTTCCATTTCCCCTATTCCTCACCCCTCACACACTCCCCTCCCCTCTCACCTCCACTCCCCTCTCCACTCCTCTTCCCACTTCGCTCCCCCACTCCCCTCCCCACTCCCCTCCTCTCCCATCCCCCACTCCCCTCCCCCACTGCCCTCCCCCACTCTCCACTCCTCACTCCAACTCCCCTTCGCCACAAGTCTGGATTGAATTGGCTCTTTCCTGGTGTGTGAGTGGGACTCAGTACCACTCCAGCTGTTATTAAGTACTTTAGATGGGTCAGTTTTTGTCCAGTGTGTGCAGGAGGGTTTTCTGACACAGTATGTGGACAGGCCAACCAGGGGCGATGCCACATTGGATTTGGTACCGGGAAATGAACCCGGCCAGGTGTGAGATTTAGATGTACGTGAGCACTTTGGTAATAGTGATCACAATTCGGTTAGGTTTACCTTAGCGATGGGCAGGGACAGGTATATACCGCAGGGCAAGAATTATAGCTGGGGAAAGGAAATTATGATGCGATTAGGCAAGATTTAGGATGCGTAGGATGGGGAAGGAAACTGCAGGGGTTGGGAACAATCGAAATGTGGAGCTTATTCAAGGAGCAGCTAATGCGTGTCCTTGATAAGTATGTACCTGTGAGGCAGGGAGGAAGTTGTCGAGCGAGGGAGACGTGGTTTACTAAAGAAGTTGAAGCGCTTGTCAAGAGGAAGAAGAAGGCTTATGTTAGGATGAGACGTGAAGGCTCAGTTAGGGCGCTTGAGAGTTACAAGCTAGCCAGGAAGGATCTAAAGGGAGAGCTAAGAAGAGCAAGGAGAGGACACGAGAAGTCATTGGGGGATAGGATCAGGGAAAACCCTAAGGCTTTCTATAGGTATATCAGGAATAAAAGAATGACTAGAGTTAGATTAGGGCCAATCAAGGATAGTAGTGGGAAGTTGTGTGTGGAATCAGAGGAGATAGGGGAAGTGTTAAATGAATATTTTGCGTCAGTATTTACAGTGGAGAATGAAAATTTTGTTGAGGAGAATACTGAGATATAGATAAGTCCCCTGGGCCAGATGGGATTTATCCTAGGATTCTCAGGGAAGCTCGGGAGGAGATTGCAGAGCCTTTGTCCTTGATCTTTATGTCGTCATTGTCGACAGGAATAGTGCCGGAGGACTGGAGGATAGCAAATGTTGTCCTCTTGTTCAAGAAGGGGAGTAGAGACAGCCCTGGTAATTATAGACCTGTGAGCCTTACTTCGGTTGTGGGTAAAATGTTGGAAAAGGTTATAAGAGACAGGATTTATAATCATCTTGAAAATAATAAGTACATTAGAGATAGTCAGCACGGTTTTGTGAAGGGTAGGTCGTGCCTCACAAACCTTATTGAGTTTTTCGAGAAGGTGACCAAACAGGTGGATGAGGGTAAAGCCGTGGATGTGGTGTATATGGATTTCAGTAAGGCGTTTGATAAGGTTCCCCACGGTAGGCGATTGCAGAAGATACGGAGGTATGGGGTTGAAGGTGATTTAGAGATTTGGATCAGAAATTGGCTAGCTGAAAGAAGACAGAGGGTGGTGGTTGATGGCAAATGTTCATCCTGGAGTTTAGTTACTAGTGGTGTACCGCAAGGATCTGTTTTGGGGCCACTGTTGTTTGTCATTTTTATAAATGACCTGGAAGAGGGTGTAGAAGGGTGGGTTAGTAAATTTGCAGATGACACTAAGGTCTGTGGAGTTGTGGATAGTGCCGAAGGATGTTGTAGGTTACAGAGGGACATAGATAGGCTGCAGAGCTGGGCTGAGAGATGGCAAATGGAGTTTAATGCGGAAAAGTGCGAGGTGATTCACTTTGGAAGGAGTAACAGGAATGCAGAGTACTGGGCTAATGGGAAGATTCTTGGTAGTGTAGATGAACAGAGAGATCTTGGTGTCCATGTGCATAAATCCCTGAAGGTTGCTACCCAGGTTAATAGGGCTGTTAAGAAGGCATATGGTGTGTTAGCTTTTATTAGTAGGGGGATCGAGTTTCGGAGCCACGAGGTCATGCTGCAGCTGTACAAAACTCTGGTGAGACCGCACCTGGAGTATTGCGTGCAGTTCTGGTCACCGCATTATAGGAAGGATGTGGAAGCTATGGAAAGACTGCAGACGAGATTTACTACGATGTTGCCTGGTATGGAGGGAAGGTCTTACGAGGAAAGGCTGAGGGACTTGAGGTTGTTTTCGTTGGAGAGAAGGAGGAGGAGAGGTGACTTAATAGAGACATATAAGATAATCAGAGGGTTAGATAGGGTGGATAGTGAGAGTCTTTTTCCTCGGATGGTGATGGCAAACACGAGGGGACATAGCTTTAAGTTGAGGGGTGATAGATAGAGGACAGATGTCAGAGGTAGTTTATTTACGCAGAGAGTAGTAAGGGCGTGGAAAGCCCTGCCTGCAGCAGTAGTAGACTCGCCAACGTTTAGAGCATTTAAGTGGTCATTGGATAGACACATGGATGAAAATGGAATAGTGTAGGTCAGATGGTTTCACAGGTCGGCGCAACATCGAGGGCCGAAGGGCCTGTACTGCGCTGTAATATTCTAATTCTAAATTCGATTAGTGGTCTGGGTAGAATTGGCTCATTCCTGGTGGGTGAGTGGGGTTCAGTACCACTCCAGCCGGTATTAATAGAAGCCTGTATTGAATTGGCTCATTCCTGGTGTGTGAGTGGGACTCAGTACCACCCCATCTGTTATTAATAGTGGTCTGGGTAGAATTGGCTCATTCCTGGTGTGTGAGTGGGACTCAGTACCACCCCATCTGTTATTAATAGTGGTCTGGGTAGAATTGGCTCATTCCTGGTGTGTGAGTGGGACTCAGTACCACCCCATCTGTTATTAATAGTGGTCTGGGTAGAATTGGCTCATTCCTGGTGTGTGAGTGGGACTCAGTACCACCCCATCTGTTATTAATAGTGGTCTGGGTAGAATTGGCTCATTCCTGGTGTGTGAGTGGGACTCAGTACCACCCCATCTGTTATTAATAGTGGTCTGGGTAGAATTGGCTCTTTCCTGGTGTGTGAGTGGGACTCAGTACCACCCCATCTGTTATTAATAGTGGTCTGGGTAGAATTGGCTCTTTCCTGGTGTGTGAGTGGGACTCAGTACCACTCCAGCTGGTATTAATAGAGGCCTGGATTGAATTGGCTCTTTCCTGGTGTGTGAGTGGGACTCAGAACCACTCCAGCTGGTATTAATAGAGGCCTGGATTGAATTGGCTCTTTCCTGAGGTGTGAGTGGGGATCTGTACCACTCCAGCTGGTATTAATAGAGGCCTGGATTGAATTGGCTCTTTCTGGTGTATGTGTGGGGCTCAGTACCACTCCAACTGGTATTAATAGAGGCCTGGAATGAACTGTTCTTTTCCTGCTGTGTGAGTGGGACTCAGTACCACTCCAGCTAGTATTAATAGAGGCCCAGATTGAATTGCCTCTTTCCTGGTTTGTGAGTGGGTCTCAGTACCACTCCAGCTGGTATTAATAGAGGCCCAGATTGAATTGCCTCTTTCTGGTGTGTGAGTGGGTCTCAGTACCACTCCAGATGGTATTAATAGAGGCCTGAATTGAATTGGTTCTTTCCTGGTTTGTGAGTGGGACTCAGTACCACTCCAGCTGGTATTAATAGAGGCCCAGATTGAAGTGCCTCTTTCTGGTGTGTGAGTGGGACTCAGTACCACTCCAGCTGGTATTAATAGAGGCCCAGATTGAATTGCCTCTTTCTGGTGTGTGAGTGGGACTCAGTACCACTCCAAATGATATTAATAGAGGCCTGGAATGAACTGCCCTTTCCTGGTTTGTGACTGGGACTCAGTACCCCTCCAGCTAGTATTAATAGAGGCCTGGATTGTATTGGCTCATTCTGGTGTCTGCGTGGGGCTCAGAACCATTCCTGCTGGTATTAATTGAGGTCTGGATTGAATTGGCGCTTTCCTGGTGTGTGAGTGGGAGTTAACTCCATTCCAGCTGGTATTATTCGAGGCCTAGATTGAATTGGCCGTTTCCTGGTGTGTGACTGGGGCTCAGAACCACTCCAGCTGGTATTAATAGAAGCCTGGAATGAACTGTCCCTTTCCTGCTGTGTGAATGGGACTCAGTCACACTGCAGCTTGTATTATTGAGGTCTGGATTGAATTGGCCGTTTCCTGGTGTGTGACTGGGGCTCAGAACCACTCCAGCTGGGATTAATAGAAGCCTGGAATGAACTGTCCCTTTCCTGCTGTGTGAATGGGACTCAGTCGCACTGCAGCTTGTATTATTGAGGTCTGGATTGAATTGGCACTTTCCTGGTGTGTGAGTGGGGCTCAGTACCATTCCAGCTGGTATTAACAGAGGCCTGGATTGAATTGGCTCTTTCTGGTGTGATTGTGTGGGGCTCAGGACCACTCCAACTGGTTAAATAGAGGCCTGGAATGAACAGTCCCTTTCCTGCTGTGTGTGTGGGACTCAGTCGCACTCCAGCTGGTATGAATAGAGGTCTGGATTGAATTGGCTGTTTCCTGGTGTGTGAGTGTGACTAAGGGGAAGAGCAGGCAGGGAGCAGATGATGAATGTAAAGGGACTGGTGGTCTGAGGTGCATTTGTTTTAATGCAAGAAGTGTAGTAGGTAAGGCAGATGAACTTCGGGCTTTGATTAGTACCCGGGAGTATGATGTTATTGCTATTACTGAGACTTGGTTGAGGGAAGGCCATGATTGGCAACTAAATATCCCAGGATATCGATGCTTCAGGCGGGATAGAGAGGGAGGTAAAAGGGGTGGAGGAGTTGCATTACTGGTCAAAGAGGATATCACAGCTGTGCTGAAGGAGGGCACTATGGAGGACTCGAGCAGTGAGGCAATATGGACAGAACTCAGAAATAGGAAGGGTGCGGTAACAATGTTGGGGCTGTACTACAGGCCTCCCAACAGCGAGCGTGAGATAGAGGTACAAATATGTAAACAGATTATGGAAAGATGTAGGAGCAACAGGGTGGTGGTGATAGGAGATTTTAATTTTCCCAACATTGACTGGGATTCGCTTAGTGTTAGAGGTCTAGATGGAGCAGAATTTGTAAGGAGCATCCAGGAGGGTTTTCTAGAGCAGTATGTAAATAGTCCAACTCGGGAAGGGGCCATACTGGACCTGGTGTTGGGGAATGAGCCCGGCCAGTTTGTTGAAGTTTCAGTAGGGGACTACTTTGGGAATAGTGATCACAATTCCGTAAGCTTTAAAATACTCATGGACAAAGACGAGAGTGGTCCTAAAGGAAGAGTGCTAAATTGGGGGAAGGCCAACTACACCAAAATTCGGCAGGAGCTGGGGAATGTAGATTGGGAGCAGCTGTTTGAAGGTAAATCCACATTTGATATGTGGGAGGCTTTTAAAGAGAGGTTGATTAGCGTGCAGGAGAGACATGTTCCTGTGAAAATGAGGGATAGAAATGGCAAGATTAGGGAACCTTGGATGACTGGTGAAATTGTGAGACTAGCTAAGAGGAAAAAGGAAGCATACATAAGGTCTAGGCGGCTGATGAAAGACGAAGCTTTGAAAGAATATCGGGAATGTAGGACCAATCTGAAACGAGGAATTAAGAGGGCTAAAAGGGGTCATGAAATATCTTTAGCAAACAGGGTTAAGGAAAATCCCAAAGCCTTTTATTCATATATAAGGAGAAAGAGGGTAACTAGAGAAAGGATTGGCCCACTAAAGGACAAAGGAGGAATGTTATGCTTGGACTCAGAGAAAATGGGTGAGATTCTAAACGAGTACTTTGCATCGGTATTCACCGAGGAGAGGGACATGACGGATGTTGAGGTTAGGAACAGATGTTTGATTACTCTAGGTCAAGTCGGCATAAGGAGGGAGGAAGTGTTGGGTATTCTAAAAGGCATTAAGGTGGACAAGTTCCCAGGTCCGGATGGGATCTATCCCAGGTTACTGAGGGAAGCGAGAGAGGAAATAGCTGGGGCCTTAACAGATATCTTTGCAGCATCCTTAAACACGGGTGAGGTCCCGGAGGACTGGAGAATTGCTAATGTTGTCCCCTTGCTTAAGATGGGTAGCAGGGAAAATCCAGGTAATTATAGACCGGTGAGCCTGACGTCAGTGGTAGGGAAGCTGCTGGAGAAGATACTGAGGGATAGGATCTATTCCCATTTGGAAGAAAATGGGCTTATCAGTGATAGGCAACATGGTTTTGTGCAGGGAAGGTCATGTCTTACCAACTTAATAGAATTCTTTGAGGAAGTGGCAAAGTTGATTGATGATGGAAGGGCTGTAGATGTCATATACATGGACTTCAGTAAGGCGTTTGATAAAGTTCCCCATGGTAGGCTGATGGAGAAAGTGAAGTCGCATGGGATCCAGGGTGTACTAGCTAGATGGATAAAGAACTGGCTGGGCAACAGGAGACAGAGAGTAGCAGTAGAAGGGAGTTTCTCAAAATGGAGACGTGTGACCAGTGGTGTTCCACAGGGATCCGTGCTGGGACCACTGTTGTTTGTGATATACATTAATGATTTGGAGGAAAGTATAGGTGGTCTGATTAGCAAGTTTGCAGACGACACTAAGATTGGTGGAGTAGCAGATAGTGAAGGGGACTGTCAGAGAATACAGCAGAATATAGATAGATTGGAGAGTTGGGCAGAGAAATGGCAGATGGAGTTCAATCCGGGCAAATGCGAGGTGATGCATTTTGGAAGATCCAATTCAAGAGTGAACTATACAGTAAATGGAAAAGTCCTGGGGAAAATTGATGTACAGAGAGATTTGGGTGTTCAGGTCCACTGTTCCCTGAAGGTGGCAACGCAGGTAAATAGAGTGGTCAAGAAGGCATACGGCATGCTTTCCTTCATCGGACGGGGTATTGAGTACAAGAGTTGGCAGGTCATGTTACAGTTGTATAAGACTTTGGTTCGGCCACATTTGCAATACTGCGTACAGTTCTGGTCGCCACATTATCAAAAGGATGTGGATGCTTTGGAGAGGGTGCAGAGGAGGTTCACCAGGATGTTGCCTGGTATGGAGGGCGCTAGCTATGAAGAGAGGTTGAGCAGATTAGGATTATTTTCATTAGAAAGACGGAAGTTGAGGGGGGACCTGATTGAGGTGTACAAAATCATGAGAGGTATAGACAGGGTGGATAGCAAGAAGCTTTTTCCCAGAGTGGGGGATTCAATTACTAGAGGACACGAGTTCAAAGTGAAAGGGGAAATGTTTAGGGGGGATATGCGTGGAAAGTTCTTTCCGCAGAGGGTGGTGGGCACCTGGAGCGCATTGCCAGCGGAGGTGGTAGATGCGGGCACGATGGAGTCTTTTAAGATGTATCTAGACAGATCCATGAATGGGCAGGAAGAAAAGAGATACAGACCCTTATAAAATAGGTGACATGTTTAGAGAGAGGATCTGGATCGGCGCAGGCTTGGAGGGCCGAAGGGCCTGTTCCTGTGCTGTAATTGTCTTTGTTCTTTGTTCTTTGTTCTTTGAGTACCACTCCAGCTGCTATTAATGGAGGTCTGGATCGAATTGGCACTTTCCTGGTGTGTGAGTGGGGATCAGTACATCTCCAGCTGCTATTAATGGAGGTCTGGATCGAATTGGCACTTTCCTGGTGTGTGAGTGGGGTTCAGTACAACTCCAGCTTGTATCAATAGAGGCCTGGAATGAACTGACCCCTTCATGGCGTGTGAGAGGGACTCAGACGCACACCAGCTGCTATTATGGAGGTCAGGATTGAATTGGCTCTTTCCTGGTGTGTGTGTGGGACTCAGTACCACTCCAGCTGGTATTACAGAGGTCTGGATTTAATTGGCTCTTTCCTGGTGTGTGTGTGGGACTCAGTACCACTCCAGCTGGTATTACAGAGGTCTGGATTGAATTGGCTCTTTCCTGGTGTGTGTGTGGGACTCAGTACCACTCCAGCTGGTATTACAGAGGTCTGGATTGAATTGGCTCTTTCCTGGTGTGTGTGTGGGACTCAGTACCACTCCAGCTGGTATTACAGAGGTCTGGATTGAATTGGCTCTTTCCTGGTGTGTGTGTGGGACTCAGTACCACTCCAGCTGGTATTAATAGAGGTCTGGATTGAATTGGCTCTTTCCTGGTGTGTGAGTGGGACTCAGTACCACTCCAGCTGCTATTAATGGAGGTCTGGATCGAATTGGCACTTTCCTGATGTGAGTGGGGATCAGTTCAACTCCAGCTTGTATTAATAGAGGCCTGGAATGAACTGTCACTTTCCTGCTGTGTGAGTGGGACTCAGTCGCACTCCAGCTGGTATTACAGAGGTCTGAATTGAATTGGCTCTTTCCTGGTGTGTGAGTGGGACTCAGTCGCACTCCAGCTGGTATTAATTAGTGGTCTGGAATGAATTGGCTCTTTCCTGGTGTGTGAGTGGGGCTCAGTACAACTCCAGCTGGTATGAATAAAGGTCTGGATTGAATTCTCTCTTCCCTGGTGTGTGAGTGGGGCTCAGTACCTCTCCAGCTGGTATTAAGAGGTCTGGATTGAATGGGCCTCTTTCCTGGTGTCTGAGTGATCCTCTGTCGCACTCCAGCTGGTATTAATAGAGGCCTGGAATGAACTGACACCTTCATGGCGTGTGAGTGGGACTCAGACGCACACCAGCTGCTATTCTCGAGGTCAGGATTGAATTGGCTGTTTCTGGAGTGTGAGATGGAGTTAATTCCACTCCAGCTGGTATGAATAGAGGCCTGGAATGAACTGCCCTTTCCTGGTTTGTGAGTGGGACTCAGTACCACTCCAGCTGGTATTAATAGAGGCCTGGATTGAATTGGATCTTTCTGGTGTCTGAGTGGGGCTCAGTACCATTCCAGCTGGTATTAATAGAGGCCTGAATTGAATTGGCTCTTTCCTGGTTTGTGAGTGGGACTCAGTACCACTCCAGCTGGTATTAATAGAGGCCTGGATTGAATTGGATCTTTCTGGTGTCTGCGTGGGGCTCAGTACCACTCCAGCTGGTATTAATAGAAGCCTGGATTGAATTGGATCTTTCTGGTGTCTGCGTGGGGCTCAGTACCATTCCTGCTGGTATTAATAGAGGTCTGGATTGAATTGGCTATTTCCTGGTGTGTGAGTGGGAGTTAATTCCACTCCAGCTGGTATTAATAGAGACATGGATTGAATTGGCTCTTTTTTGGTGAGTGAGTGGGGATTAGTGCCACTCCTGCTGGTATTAAAAGAGGCCTGAATTGAATTGTCTCTTTCCTGGTGTGTGAGTGAGACTCAGTACCACTCCAGCTGGTATTATAGAGGTCTGGATTGAATTGGCTCTTTCCTGGTGTGTGAGTGGGAGTTAATTCCACTCCAGATGGTATTAATAGAGGCCTGGAATGAACTGTCCCTTTCCTGCTGTGTGCTTGGCGCTCAGTCGCACTCCAGCTGGTATTATCGAGGTCTGGATTGAATTGGCTCTTAACTGATGTGTGTGTGGGACTCAGTACCACTCCAGCTGGTATTAATAGAGGTCGGGATTGAATTGGCTCTTAACTGGTGTGTGAGTGGGACTCAGTACCACTCCAGCTGGTATTAATAGAGGTCGGGATTGAATTGGCTCTTAACTGGTGTGTGAGTGGGGCTCAGTACCACTCCAGCTGGTATTAATTCGTGTTCTGGATTCAATTGGCTCTTTCCTGGTGTGTGAGTGGGGCTCAGTAGAACTCCAGCTGGTATTAATAGAGGTCTGGATTGAATTCTCTCTTCCCTGGTGTGTGAGTGGGGCTCAGTACCACTCCAGCTGGTATGAATAGCGGCCTGGATTGAATTGGCTCTTTCCTGGTGTGTGATTGGGACTCCGAACCACTCCAGCTGGTATTAATACGGTTGGGATTGAATTGGCTCTTTCCTGCTGTGTGAGTGGGACTCAGTACCACTCCAGCTGGTATTAATAGAGGTCTGGATTGAATTGTCTCTTTCCTGGTGTGTGAGTGGGGCTCAGTACCACTCCAGCTGGTATTAATTCGTGTTCTGGATTCAATTGGCTCTTTCCTGGTGTGTGAGTGGGGCTCAGTAGAACTCCAGCTGGTATTAATAGAGGTCTGGATTGAATTCTCTCTTCCCTGGTGTGTGAGTGGGGCTCTGTACCACTCCAGCTGGTATGAATAGCGGCCTGGATTGAATTGGCTCTTTCCTGGTGTGTGATTGGGACTCCGAACCACTCCAGCTGGTATTAATACGGTTGGGATTGAATTGGCTCTTTCCTGGTGTGTGAGTGGGACTCAGTACCACTCCAGCTGGTATTAATAGCGGCCTGGATTGAATTGGCTCTTTCCTGGTGTGTGATTGGGACTCCGAACCACTCCAGCTGGTATTAATACGGTTGGGATTGAATTGGCTCTTTCCTGGTGTGTGAGTGGGACTCAGTACCACTCCAGCTGGTATTAATAGCGGCCTGGATTGAATTGGCTCTTTCCTGGTGTGTGATTGGGACTCCGAACCACTCCAGCTGGTATTAATACGGTTGGGATTGAATTGGCTCTTTCCTGGTGTGTGAGTGGGACTCAGTTCCACTCCAGCTGGTATTAATAGAGGCCTGGATTGAACTGGCTCTTTCCTGGTGTGTGAGTGGGACTCAGTACCACTCCAGCTGGTATTAATAGAGGTCTGGATTGAATTGTCTCTTTCCTGGTTTGTGAGTGGGACTCAGTACCACTCCAGCTGGTATGAATAGCGGCCTGGATTGAATTGACTCTTTCCTGGTGTGTGAGTGGGGCTCAGAACCACTCCAGCTGGTATTAATAGAGGTCTGGATTGAATTGGCTCTTTCCTGGTGTGTGAGTGGGGCTCAGAACCACTCCAGCTGGTATGAATAGCGGCCTGGATTGAATTGACTCTTTCCTGGTGTGTGAGTGGGACTCAGTACCACTCCAGCTGGTATTAATAGGGTTGGGATTGAATTGGCTCTTTCCTGGTGTGTGATTGGGACTCAGTACCACTCCAGCTGGTATTATTAGAGGTCTGGATGGAATGGTCTCTTTCCTGGTGTGTGTGGGACTCAGTACCACTCCAGCTGGTATTAATAGAGGCCTGGATTGAGTTAGCCACTTCCTGGTGTGTGAGCAGGGCTCAGTTCCACTCCTTCTGCTATTAATAGAGACATGGATTGAATTGGCCCTTTTTTGGTGAGTGAGTGGGGATTAGTGCCACTCCTGCTGGTATTAAAAGAGGCCTAAATTGAATTGTCTCTTTCCTGGTGTGTGAGTGAGACTCAGTACCACTCCAGCTGGTATTAATAGAGGCCTGGATTGAATTGGCTCTTTGCTGCGGAGTGAGTGGGGATCTGTACCACTCCAGCTGGTATTAATAGAGATCTGGTTTGAATTTGCTCTTTCCTGGTGTGTGAGTGTGAATCAGAACCACTCCAGCTGGTATTAAAAGAGGTCTGGATTGAATTGGCACTTCTTGATGTGTGTGTGGGACTCAGTACCACTCCAGCTGGTATTAATAGAGGCTTGGATTGAATTGGCTCTTGCTGGTGCCTGAGGGGGGCTCAGTACCATCCTGCTGGTATTATTAGTGGTCTGGATGGAATGGTCTCTTTCCTGGTGCGTCCGTGAGAATCAGTATCACTCCAGCTGGTATTAATAGAGGCCTAGAATGAATTGGCTCTTTCTGGTGTGTGAGTGGGACACAGTGCCAGAACACCCGGTGTTAATAGAGTCCTGGAATGAACTGTCTCTTCTCTGCTGTGTGAGTGGGATTCAGTCCCACTCCAAATGTTATTAATAGAGGTCTGGAATGAACTGTCTCTTCTCTGCTGTGTGAGTGGGACTCAGTACCACTCCAAATGTTATTAATAGAGGTCTGGATTGAATTGGCTCCTTCCTGGTGAGTGAGTGGGACTCAGTACCACTCCAGCTGGTATTTATAGATACCTGGATTGAATTGCCTCTATCCTGGTGTGTGAGTGGGACTCAGCACCACTCCAGCTGGTATAAATAGATACCTGGATTGAATTGCCTCTATCCTGGTGTGTGAGTGGGACTCAGCACCACTCCAGCTGGTATAAATAGATACCTGGATTGAATTGCCTCTTTCCTGGTGTGTGAGTGGCTCTCAGAACCACTCCAGCTGGTATGAATTGAGGTCTGAATTTAATTGGCTCTTTCATGGTTCGTGAGTGGGACTCAGTACCACTCCAGCTGGTATGAATAGAGGTCTGGATTGAATTGGCTCTTTCATGGTTAGTGAGTGGGACTCAGTACCACTCCAGCTGGTATGAATAGAGGGCTGGATTGAATTGGCTCCTTCCTGGTGAGTGAGTGGGGCTCAGTACCACTCCAGCTGTTATTAATCGTGGTCTGGATTGAATTGTCTCTTTCCTGGTGTGTGAGTGGGACTCAGTACCACTCCAGCTGGTATTAAAAGAGGTCTGGATTGAATTGGCACTTCTTGATGTGTGTGTGGGACTCAGTACCACTCCAGCTGGTATTAATAGAGGCTTGGATTGAATTGGCTCTTGCTGGTGCCTGAGGGGGGCTCAGTACCATCCTGCTGGTATTATTAGTGGTCTGGATGGAATGGTCTCTTTCCTGGTGCGTCCGTGAGAATCAGTATCACTCCAGCTGGTATTAATAGAGGCCTAGAATGAATTGGCTCTTTCTGGTGTGTGAGTGGGACACAGTGCCAGAACACCCGGTGTTAATAGAGTCCTGGAATGAACTGTCTCTTCTCTGCTGTGTGAGTGGGATTCAGTCCCACTCCAAATGTTATTAATAGAGGTCTGGATTGAATTGGCTCCTTCCTGGTGAGTGAGTGGGACTCAGTACCACTCCAGCTGCTATTAATAGATACCTGGATTGAATTGCCTCTTTCCTGGTGTGTGAGTGGCTCTCAGAACCACTCCAGCTGGTATTAATAGAGGCCTGGATTGAATTGGCTCTTTACTGGTGTGTGAGTGGGACTCAATACCACTCCTACTGGTATTGATATAAGCCTCGATTGATATGGCTCTCTCCTGGTGTGAGTGGGACTCAGTCCCACTCCAGCTGGTATCAATGACGGTCTGGCTTTAATTAGCTTTTTCCTGGTGTGTGAGTGGGAGTTAATTCCACTCCAGCTGGTATTAATAGAGACCTGGATTGAATTGGCTCTTTCTGGGGTGTTAGTGGGACTCAGTGCCACTCCAGCTAGTATTAATGGAAGCCTGGAATGAACTATCTCTTTCCTGGTGTGTGAGTGGGTCTCAGTCCCACTCCAGCTGGTATCAATGGCGGTATGGCTTTCATTAGCTTTTTCCTGGTGTGTGAGTGGGGCTCAGTACCACTCCAGCTGGTATTAATGGCGGTCTGGCTTTCATTAGCTTTTTCCTGGTGTGTGAGTGGGGCTCAGTACCACTCCAGCTGGTATTAATAAAGGTTTGCATTGAATTGGCTCTTTCCTGGTGTGTCAGTGGGACTCAGTACCACTCCAGCTGGTATTAATAGAGACCTGGATTGAATTGGCTCTTTCCTGGTGTGTGAATGGTAGTTAATTTTACTCCAGCTGGTATAAATAGAGGCCTGGATTGAATTGGTTCTTTCCCGGTATGTGAATGAGCCTCAGTACCACTCCAGCTGGTATTAATATAGGCTCAAATTCAATTGGCTCTTATCTGGTGTGTGAGTGGGGCTCAGTACCACTCCAGCTGGTGATAATATAGGCTCGGTTTCAATTGGCTCTTTCCTGGTGTGTGAATGGGAGTTAATTTTACTCCAGCTGGTATTAATAGGGGCCTGGATTGAATTGGTTCTTTCCCGGTATGTGAATGAGCCTCAGTACCACTCCAGCTGGTATTAATATAGGCTCAAATTCAATTGGCTCTTATCTGGTGTGTGAGTGGGGCTCAGTACCACTCCAGCTGGCATTAATAGAGGTCTGGATTGAATTGGCTGTTTCCTGGTGTGTGTGTGGGACTCAGTACCACTCCAGCTGGTTTTAACAAAGGCCAGTTCGATCTGATGATATGCACTGTTGTCTGTTTGATGTCACCTGCACCGCGGCCATTTTAAGCGACATGTGCTGCGGCCATTCTAAATGATGTGCTCTGTGGTCTGTTTGATGTCACCTTCACTGCGGCCATTTTACGTGACATATGGTACGGCCATTTTAAATGATATGCACTGTGGTCTGTTTGATGTCACCGTCACTGCGTCCATTTTAAATGTTATGCTCTGTGGTCTGTTTGATGTCACCTTGACTGCAGCCATTTTACGTGACATGTGCTGCGGCCATTTTAAATGATATGCACTGTGGTCTGTTTGATGTCACCGTCACTGCGTCCATTTTAAATGTTATGCTCTGTGGTCTGTTTGATGTCACCTTCACTGCGGCCATTTTACGTGACATGTGCTGCGGCCATTTTAAATGATATGCTCTGTGATCTGTTTGAATTGAGAGTAATCCACGGGGATCATTTTCAACGTTTTCTGTCCAGGGCAGTGAATGTAACAGATTATAAATGAGAATAAAATCTCATAAAGGATAATAAATCACAGACAATCATAAATATTATAAAGATTTACAAAGTGAGAGGAAGAATTATAAACAGTTTATAAAGGTTGTAAAGGTCAGTAAATGTTAATAAATTATTATAAATTATTATCAATAATTATCAGGATTCTTTTAGTTTGAAAGGGATTATGAAAGAATCAGAAAGATTCAGACCCCGCCCCCACTCCCGTCACCCTGGAAACAGACCCCGCCCCCACTCCCGTCACCCTGGAAACAGACCCCGACCCCACTCCCCGTCACCCTGGAAACAGACCCCACCCCCACTCCCGTCACCCTGGAAACAGACCCCGCCCCCACTCCCGTCACCCTGGAAACAGACCCCGCCCGCACTCCCGTCACCCTGGAAACAGACCCCGCCCCCACTCCCCGTCACCCTGGAAACAGACCCCGCCCCCACTCCCGTCACCCTGGAAACAGACCCCGACCCCACTCCCGTCTCCCTGGAAACAGACCCCGCCCCCACTCCCGTCACCCTGGAAACAGACCCCGACCCCACTCCCGTCTCCCTGGAAACAGACCCCGCCCCCACTCCCCGTCACCCTGGAAACAGACCCCGCCCCCACTCCCGTCACTCTGGAAACAGACCCCGCCCCCACTCCCGTCACCCTGGAAACAGACCCCGCCCCCACTCCCGTCACCCTGGAAACAGACCCCGCCCCCACTCCCGTCACCCTGGAAACAGACCCCGACCCCACTCCCGTCTCCCTGGAAACAGACCCCGCCCCCACTCCCGTCACCCTGGAAACAGACCCCGACCCCACTCCCGTCTCCCTGGAAACAGACCCCGCCCCCACTCCCCGTCACCCTGGAAACAGACCCCGCCCCCACTCCCGTCACTCTGGAAACAGACCCCGCCCCCACTCCCGTCACCCTGGAAACAGACCCCGCCCCCCACTCCCGTCACTCTGGAAACAGACCCCGCCCCCACTCCCGTCACTCTGGAAACAGACCCCGCCCCCACTCCCGTCACCCTGGAAACAGACCCCGCCCCCACTCCCGTCACCCTGGAAACAGACCCCGCCCCCACTCCCGTCACCCTGGAAACAGACCCCGCCCCCACACCCGTCACCTTGGTAACAGACCCCGCCCCCACTCCCGTCACCCTGGAAACAGACCCCGCCCACACTCCCGTCACCCTGGAAACAGACCCCGCCCCCACTCCCGTCACCTTGGTAACAGACCCCGCCCCCACTCCCGTCACCTTGGTAACAGACCCCGCCCCCACTCCGTCACCCTGGTAACAGACCCCGCCCCCACTCCCGTCACCTAGGTAACAGACCATGCCCCCACTCACGTCACCTTGGTAACAGACCCCGCCCCCACTCCCGTCACCTTGGTAACAGACCCCGCCCCCACTCCCGTCACCTTGGTAACAGACCCCGCCCCCACTCCGTCACCCTGGTAACAGACCCCGCCCCCACTCCCGTCACCTAGGTAACAGACCACGCCCCCACTCACGTCACCTTGGTAACAGACCCCGCCCCCACTCCCGTCACCCTGGAAACAGACCCCACCCACATTCCCGTCACTCTGGAAACAGACCCCGCCCCCACTCCCGTCACCCTGGAAACAGACCCCGACCCCACTCCCGTCTCCCTGGAAACAGACCCCGCCCCCACTCCCGTCACTCTGGAAACAGACCCCGCCCCCACTCCCGTCACCCTGGAAACAGACCCCGCCCCCACTCGCCGTCACCTTGGAAACAGACCCCGCCCCCACTCGCCGTCACTTTGGTGACAGACCCCGCCCCCACTCACCGTCACCTTGGAAACAGACTCCGCCCCCACTCCCGTCACCTTAGAAACATACCCCGCCCCCACTCCGTCACCTTGGAAACAGACCCCGCCCCCACTCCCGTCACCTTGGAAACAGACCCCTCCCCCACTCACCGTCACCTTGGAAACAGACCCCGCCCCCACTCCGTCACCTTGGAAACAGACCCCGCCCCCCCACTCGCCGTCACCTTGGAAACAGACCCCTCCCCCACTCACCGTCACCTTGGAAACAGACCCCGCCCCCACTCCCGTCACCTTGGTAACAGACCCCGCCCCCACTCCGTCACCCTGGAAACAGACCCCGCCCCCCACTCGCCGTCACCTTGGAAACAGACCCCTCCCCCATTCACCGTCACCTTGGAAACAGACCCCGCCCCCACTCCCGTCACTTTGGTAACAGGCCCCTCCCCGCTCTGTCTCCATGGTGACAGTCCCCTCCCCCGCTCTGTCTCCATGGTGAGAGGCCCCTCCCCCGCTCTGTCTCCATGGTGACAGGCCCCTCCCCCGCTCTGTCTCCATGGTGACAGTCTCCTCCCCCGCTCTGTCTCCATGGTGAGAGGCCCCTCCCCCGCTCTGTCTCCATGGTGACAGGCCCCTCCCCCGCTCTGTCTCCATGGTGACAGGCCCCTCCCCCGCTCTGTCTCCATGGTGAGAGGCTCCTCCCCCGCTCTGTCTCCATGGTGAGAGGCTCCTCCCCCGCTCTGTCTCCATGGTGAGAGGCCCCGCCCCCGCTCTGTCTCCATGGTGAGAGGCCCCTCCCCCGCTCTGTCTCCATGGTGAGAGGCCCCTCCCCCGCTCTGTCTCCATGGTGACAGGCCCCTCCCCCGCTCTGTCTCCATGGTGACAGGCCCCTCCCCCGCTCTGTCTCCATGGTGACAGTCTCCTCCCCCGCTCTGTCTCCATGGTGACAGGCCCCTCCCCCGCTCTGTCTCCATGGTGACAGGCCCCTCCCCCGCTCTGTCTCCATGGTGAGAGGCCCCTCCCCCGCTCTGTATCCATGGTGAGAGGCCCCTCCCCCGCTCTGTCTCCATGGTGACAGGCCCCTCCCCCGCTCTGTCTCCATGGTGACTGTCCCCTCCCCCGCTCTGTCTCCATGGTGAGAGGCCCCTCCCCCGCTCTGTCTCCATGGTGAGAGGCCCCTCCCCCGCTCTGTCACCATGGTGACAGGCTCCTCCCCCGCTCTGTCTCCATGGTGAGAGGCCCCTCCCCCGCTCTGTCTCCATGGTGAGAGGCCCCTCCCCCGCTCTGTCTCCATGGTGACAGGCTCCTCCCCCGCTCTGTCTCCATGGTGACAGTCTCCTCCCCCGCTCTGTCTCCATGGTGAGAGGCCCCTCCCCCGCTCTGTCTCCATGGTGACAGGCCCCTCCCCCGCTCTGTCTCCATGGTGACAGTCCCCTCCCCCGCTCTGTCTCCATGGTGACAGTCTCCTCCCCCGCTCTGTCTCCATGGTGACAGTCCCCTCCCCCGCTCTGTCTCCATGGTGACAGTCCCCTCCCCCGCTCTGTCTCCATGGTGACAGTCCCCTCCCCCGCTCTGTCTCCATGGTGACAGTCTCCTCCCCCGCTCTGTCTCCATGGTGAGAGGCCCCTCCCCGCTCTGTCTCCATGGTGAGAGGCCCCTCCCCCGCTCTGTCTCCATGGTGACAGGCTCCTCCCCCGCTCTGTCTCCATGGTGACAGGCCCCTCCCCCGCTCTGTCTCCATGGTGAGAGGCCCCTCCCCCGCTCTGTCTCCATGGTGACAGGCTCCTCCCCCGCTCTGTCTCCATGGTGACAGGCCCCTCCCCCGCTCTGTCTCCATGGTGACAGGCTCCTCCCCCGCTCTGTCTCCATGGTGACAGGCCCCTCCCCCGCTCTGTCTCCATGGTGAGAGGCCCCTCCCCCGCTCTGTCTCCATGGTGACAGTCCCCTCCCCCGCTCTGTCTCCATGGTGACAGTCCCCTCCCCCGCTCTGTCTCCATGGTGAGAGGCCCCTCCCCCGCTCTCTCTCCATGGTGACAGTCCCCTCCCCCGCTCTGTCTCCATGGTGAGAGGCCCCTCCCCCGCTCTCTCTCCATGGTGAGAGGCCCCTCCCCCGCTCTGTCTCCATGGTGACAGTCCCCTCCCCCGCTCTGTCTCCATGGTGACAGTCCCCTCCCCCGCTCTGTCTCCATGGTGAGAGGCCCCTCCCCCGCTCTGTCTCCATGGTGAGAGGCCCCTCCCCCGCTCTGTCTCCATGGTGAGAGGCCCCTCCCCCGCTCTGTCTCCATGGTGAGAGGCCCCTCCCCCGCTCTGTCTCCATGGTGAGAGGCCCCTCCCCCGCTCTGTCTCCATGGTGACAGGCCCCTCCCCCGCTCTGTCTCCATGGTGACAGGCTCCTCCCCCGCTCTGTCTCCATGGTGAGAGGCCCCTCCCCCGCTCTGTCTCCATGGTGACAGGCCCCGCCCCCACTCCGTCACCCTGGAAACAGACCCCGCCCCCCACTCGCCGTCACCTTGGAAACAGACCCCTCCCCCATTCACCGTCACCTTGGAAACAGACCCCGCCCCCACTCCCGTCACTTTGGTAACAGGCCCCTCCCCGCTCTGTCTCCATGGTGACAGTCCCCTCCCCCGCTCTGTCTCCATGGTGAGAGGCCCCTCCCCCGCTCTGTCTCCATGGTGACAGGCCCCTCCCCCGCTCTGTCTCCATGGTGACAGTCTCCTCCCCCGCTCTGTCTCCATGGTGAGAGGCCCCTCCCCCGCTCTGTCTCCATGGTGACAGGCCCCTCCCCCGCTCTGTCTCCATGGTGACAGGCCCCTCCCCCGCTCTGTCTCCATGGTGAGAGGCTCCTCCCCCGCTCTGTCTCCATGGTGAGAGGCTCCTCCCCCGCTCTGTCTCCATGGTGAGAGGCCCCGCCCCCGCTCTGTCTCCATGGTGAGAGGCCCCTCCCCCGCTCTGTCTCCATGGTGAGAGGCCCCTCCCCCGCTCTGTCTCCATGGTGACAGGCCCCTCCCCCGCTCTGTCTCCATGGTGACAGGCCCCTCCCCCGCTCTGTCTCCATGGTGACAGTCTCCTCCCCCGCTCTGTCTCCATGGTGACAGGCCCCTCCCCCGCTCTGTCTCCATGGTGACAGGCCCCTCCCCCGCTCTGTCTCCATGGTGAGAGGCCCCTCCCCCGCTCTGTATCCATGGTGAGAGGCCCCTCCCCCGCTCTGTCTCCATGGTGACAGGCCCCTCCCCCGCTCTGTCTCCATGGTGACTGTCCCCTCCCCCGCTCTGTCTCCATGGTGAGAGGCCCCTCCCCCGCTCTGTCTCCATGGTGAGAGGCCCCTCCCCCGCTCTGTCTCCATGGTGACAGGCTCCTCCCCCGCTCTGTCTCCATGGTGAGAGGCCCCTCCCCCGCTCTGTCTCCATGGTGAGAGGCCCCTCCCCCGCTCTGTCTCCATGGTGACAGGCTCCTCCCCCGCTCTGTCTCCATGGTGACAGTCTCCTCCCCCGCTCTGTCTCCATGGTGAGAGGCCCCTCCCCCGCTCTGTCTCCATGGTGACAGGCCCCTCCCCCGCTCTGTCTCCATGGTGACAGTCCCCTCCCCCGCTCTGTCTCCATGGTGACAGTCTCCTCCCCCGCTCTGTCTCCATGGTGACAGTCCCCTCCCCCGCTCTGTCTCCATGGTGACAGTCCCCTCCCCCGCTCTGTCTCCATGGTGACAGTCCCCTCCCCCGCTCTGTCTCCATGGTGACAGTCTCCTCCCCCGCTCTGTCTCCATGGTGAGAGGCCCCTCCCCGCTCTGTCTCCATGGTGAGAGGCCCCTCCCCCGCTCTGTCTCCATGGTGACAGGCTCCTCCCCCGCTCTGTCTCCATGGTGACAGGCCCCTCCCCCGCTCTGTCTCCATGGTGAGAGGCCCCTCCCCCGCTCTGTCTCCATGGTGACAGGCTCCTCCCCCGCTCTGTCTCCATGGTGACAGGCCCCTCCCCCGCTCTGTCTCCATGGTGACAGGCTCCTCCCCCGCTCTGTCTCCATGGTGACAGGCCCCTCCCCCGCTCTGTCTCCATGGTGAGAGGCCCCTCCCCCGCTCTGTCTCCATGGTGAGAGGCCCCTCCCCCGCTCTGTCTCCATGGTGACAGTCCCCTCCCCCGCTCTGTCTCCATGGTGACAGTCCCCTCCCCCGCTCTGTCTCCATGGTGAGAGGCCCCTCCCCCGCTCTGTCTCCATGGTGAGAGGCCCCTCCCCCGCTCTGTCTCCATGGTGAGAGGCCCCTCCCCCGCTCTGTCTCCATGGTGAGAGGCCCCTCCCCCGCTCTGTCTCCATGGTGAGAGGCCCCTCCCCCGCTCTGTCTCCATGGTGACAGTCCCCTCCCCCGCTCTGTCTCCATGGTGACAGTCCCCTCCCCCGCTCTGTCTCCATGGTGAGAGGCCCCTCCCCCGCTCTGTCTCCATGGTGAGAGGCCCCTCCCCCGCTCTGTCTCCATGGTGAGAGGCCCCTCCCCCGCTCTGTCTCCATGGTGAGAGGCCCCTCCCCCGCTCTGTCTCCATGGTGAGAGGCCCCTCCCCCGCTCTGTCTCCATGGTGACAGGCCCCTCCCCCGCTCTGTCTCCATGGTGACAGGCTCCTCCCCCGCTCTGTCTCCATGGTGAGAGGCCCCTCCCCCGCTCTGTCTCCATGGTGACAGGCCCCTCCCCCGCTCTGTCTCCATGGTGACAGTCCCACCCCCGCTCTGTCTCCATGGTGACAGGCCCCTCCCCCTCCTCTGATTATTGAATTAATTTAACAATTGTATTAAAGGGATATTTCAGCACATTCTTCACCTGCTCTCTGAACTGAGTCTGGGTCACGGCGTAAATCGCAGTGTTTGTGGAGCAGCTCAGGAGCTGGAGCATGAAGGACAATTCCATCAGAAACCCAGGGAGATAAACAGACTGATAACCCAAATCATACATCCGGCTCCATATAGAATACACCATTAACAGGGCCCACAACAGCATGAAATTACCAGAGATAACTAACAGTAATATGATAGATTTCCTTCGACTCTCCATCTCGGGGTCTCTGTGACTCTCTCCACTGCTGTGAGCCCGGAGTCTCCTGCGTCCTCTGCTGCTCACTAAAATGTGTCTGACGGTGAGAGCGTTGAGCAGCAGAATCAGCACAAATGGGACGGCCGGGGTTAGAATGTTGTGGAGGAACTCGATTGTTCCCCAGACACGAGATTCCGGAACATCTATTGTTACATCACAAAACCAGGGATTGTTCCACAGCAAATACCGACCCGTTAACATAAAATACCAGAAGATGTTCTTTAAACAGCTCAGCAAACTCACTGTTCCCACAACCACAGCACATGTTTTCTCACTGCAATATTTACTTTTCAGATTCTGACAACAAATGGCCACAAATCGATCAAAGGTGAAAGTGACGGTGAACCAGACAGAACAGTCTGTGACTGTGTAAAGCAGGACGGCGTGGATATTACACACGGGGATGGACAACAGGAACTGAAACTGTTCCCAATAAACAATGGGAATGTGTCTGAATATCAGGTCCAGGATAATGACCAGTAGATCCGCCGCTGACATGGCCACCAGGTACCGAGTGACACACTTGGAGAGACCGCACTTTCCCCGAGACAGGATCCCAATCGTCAGCAAGTTAACTGTGAGGAAGAGAAATAAACAGAGAAATTAGACATCAGACTGGAGCAATGTTACCAGATCTGTGTATGTGTGTGAGTGTCAGAAATAACCAGAGAAATTAGACATCAGACTGGAGCAATGTTACCATGTCTGGGCTGTGGTGCGTGTGTGTGTGTGTGTGTGTGTGTGCATATATATAGGAATCAGTGTCTGGGCTGTGGTGTGTGTGTGTGATGTGTGTGTGTGTGTGCATATATATAAGTCTCAGTGTCTGGGCTGTGGTGTGTGTGTGTGTGTGTGCACATATATAAGTCTCAGTGTCTGGGCTGTGGTGTGTGTTTGAGTGTGTGTGTGTGTGTGCATATATATAAGTCTCAGTGTCTGGGCTGTGGTGTGTGTGTGTGTGCATATATATAAGTCTCAGGGTCTGATCAGAGGTGTGTGTGTGTGTGTGTGTGTGTGTGTGTGTGTGCATATATATGTCTCAGTGTCTGTTCTGTGGTGTGTGTGTGTGCATGTGTGCATATCAGTGTCTGGGCTGTGGTGTGTGTGTGTGTGTGTGTGAGCATATATATAATTCTCAGTGTCTGTTCTGTGGTGTGTGTGTGTGTATGTGTGCATATATATAAGTCTCAGTGTCTGTTCTGTGGTGTGTGTGTGTGTGTGTGTGTGTGTGT
>NW_027140479.1:315000-317500 GCF_036365525.1 Heterodontus francisci | reverse complement strand
CTGTGTGTGTGTGTGTGTGCATATATATAAGTCTCAGTGTCTGGGCTGTGGTGTGTGTGTGTGTGTATGTGCGCATATATATTAGTCTCAGTGTCTGGGCTGTGGTGTGTGCGTGTGTGTGTGTGTGTGTGTTTGTGTGTGCGCATATATTTTAGTCTCAGTGTCTGGGCTGTGGTGTGTGTGTGTGTTTGTGTGTGTGTGTGCATATTTATTAGTCTCAGTGTCTGGGCTGTGGTGTGTGTGTGTGTGCATATATATAAGTCTCAGTGTCTGGGCTGTTGTGTGTGTGTGTGTGTGTGTGTGTGTGTGTGTGTGTGTGTGTGCATATATATAGGAATCAGTGTCTGGGCTGTGGTGTGTGTGTGTGTTTTTGTGTGTGTGTGTGGGTGTGTGTGTGTGCATATATATAGGAATTAGTGTCTGGGCTGTTGTGTGTGTGTATGTGTGTGTGTGTCTGCATATATATAGGAATCAGTGTCTGGGCTGTGGTGTGTGTGTGTGTGTGTGTGTGTGTTTGTGTGTGTGTGTATGTGCATATATATTAGAGTCAGTGTCTGGGCTGTGGTGTGTGTTTGTGTGTGTGTGTGTTTTTGTGTGTGTGTGGGTGTGTGTGACGCTGTGTGTGTGTATGAGTGTGTGCATATATATAGGAATCAGTGTCTGTGCTGTGGTGTGTGTGTGTGTTTGTGTGTGTGTGTGTTTGTGTGTGTGTGTGTGTGTGTGTGTGTGCATATATATTAGAGTCAGTGTCTGGGCTGTGGAGTGTGTGTGTGTGTGTGTGTGTGTGTGCATATATATAAGTCTCAGTGTCTTGTCTGTGGTGTGTATGTGTGTGTGTGTGTGTGTGTGTGTGTGCATATATATAAGTCTCAGTGTCTGGGCTGTGATGTGTGTGTGTGTGTGTGTGTGTGTGTGTGTGCATATATATTAGAGTCAGTGTCTGGGCTGTGGAGTGTGTGTGTGTGTGTGTGTGTGTGTGTGTGTGTGTGTGTGTGCGTGCATATATATAAGTCTCAGTGTCTTGTCTGTGGTGTGTATGTGTGTGTGTGTGTGTGTGTGTGTGTGTGTGTGTGTGTGTGCATATATATAAGTCTCAGTGTCTGGGCTGTGATGTGTGTGTGTGTGTGTGTGTGTGTGTGTGTGTGCATATATATAAGTCTCAGTGTCTGGGCTGTGGTGTATGTGTGTGTGTGTGCATATTTATTAGTCTCAGTGTCTGGGCTGTGGTGTATGTGTGTGTGTGTGTGTGTGTGTGTGTGTGCATATATATTGGTCTCAGTGACTGGGCTGTGGTGTGTGTGTGTGTGCATATTTATTAGTCTCAGTGTCTGGGCTGTGGTGTATGTGTGTGTGTGTGTGTGTGTGTGTGTGCATATATATTAGTCTCAGTGTCTGGGCTGTGGTGTGTGCGCGTGTGTGTGTGTGTGTGCATATAAATTAGTCTCAGTGTCTGGGCTGTGGTGTGTGTGTGTGTGTGTGTGCATATATATTAGTCTCAGTGTCTGGGCTGTGGTGTATGCGTGTGTGCGTGTGTGTGCATATATATTAGTCTCAGTGTCTGTGCTGTGGTGTGTGTGTGTGTGTGTGTGTGTCTGTGCGCATATATATAAGTCTCATTGTCTGGGCTGTGGTGTGTGTGTGTGTGTGCACATACATAATTCTCAGTGTCTGGGCTGTGGTGTGTGTGCGTGTGTGTGTGCATATATATAAATCTCAGTGTCTGGGCTGTGGTGTGTGTGTGTGTGCATATATGTAATTCTCAGTGTCTGGGCTGCGGTGTGTGTGCGTGTGTGTGTGTGCATATATATTAGTCTCAGTGTCTGGGCTGTGGTGCGTGTGTGTGTGTGTGTGTGCATATATAGAAGTCTCAGTGTCTGGGCTGTGGTGTGTTTGTGTGTGTGTGTGTGTGCATATATATAAGTCTCAGTGTCTGGGCTGTGGTGCGTGTGTGTGTTGTGTGTGCATATATAGAAGTCTCAGTGTCTGGGCTGTGGTGTCTGTGTGTGTGTGTGTGTGTGTGTGTGTCTGCACATATATAATTCTCTGTGTCTGGGCTGTGGTATCTGAGTGTGTGTGTGTGTATGTGCATATATATTAGTCTCAGTGTATGGTCTGCGGTGTGTGTGTGTGTGTGTGTGTGTGCATATATATTAGTCCCAGGGTCTGTGCTGTGGTGTGTGTGTGTGTGTGTGTGTGTGTGTGTGTGTGTGTGTGTGTGTGTGTGCATATATATAATTCTCAGTGTCTGGGCTGTGGTGCGTGTGCGTCTCTGTGTGTGTGTGTGTGCATATATATAATTCTCAGTGCCTGGGCTGTGGTGTGTGTGTGTGTGTGTGTGTGTGTGTGCATATATATTAGTCTCAGTGTCTGGGCTGTGGTGTGTGTGTGTGTGTGTGTGTGTGTGTGTGTGTGTGTGTGTGTGTGTGTGTGTGTGTGTGTGTGTGTGTGTGTGGAAATATATAAGTCTCTGTGTCTGGGCTGTGATGTGTGTGTGTGTGTG
>NW_027140479.1:310000-312500 GCF_036365525.1 Heterodontus francisci | reverse complement strand
GTGTCTTGGCTGTGGTGTGTGTGTGTGTCTGTGTGCATATATATAAGTCTCAGTGTCTGGGCTGTGGAGTGAGTGTGTGTGTGTGTGTGCATATATATAAGACTCAGTGTCTGGGCTGTGATGTGTGTGTGTGTGTGTGTGTGTGTGTGTTTGTGTGTGCATATATATAAATGTCAGTGTCTGGGCTGTGGTGTGTGTGTGTGTGTGTGTGCATATATATAAGTCTCAGTGTCTGGGCTGTGGTGTCTGTGTGTGTGTGTGAGTGTGTGTGTGTGTGTGTGTGCATATATATAAGTCTCAGTGTCTGGGCTGTGGTGTATGTGTGTGTGTGTGAGTGTGCATATATATAAGTCTCAGAGTCTGGGCTGTGGTGTGTGTGTGTGTGTGTGTGTGTGTGTGTGTGTGTGTGTGTGTGCATATATATAAGTCTCTGTGTCTGGGATGTGGTGTGTGTGTGTGTGTGTGTGTGCATATATATATGTCTCAGTGTCTTGGCTGTGGTGTGTGTGTGCGTGTGTGTATGTGTGCATATATATAAGTCACAGTGACTGGGCTGTGGTGTGTGTGTGTGTGTGTGTGCATATATATAAGTCTCAGTGTCTGGGCTGTGGTGTGTGTGTGTGTGGTTGTGTGCATATATATAAGTCTCAGTGTCTGGGCTGTGGTGTGTGTGTGTGTGTGTGTGTGCATATATATAAGTCTCAGTGACTGGGCTGTGGTGTGTGTGTGTGTGTGTGTGCATATATATAAGTCTCAGTGTCTGGGCTGTGGTGTGTGTGTGTGGTTGTGTGCATATATATAAGTCACAGTGTCTTGGCTGTGCTGTGTGTGTCTTTGTGTGTGTGTGTGTGCATATATATAAGTCTCAGTGTCTTGGCTGTGGTGTGTGTGTGTGTGTGTGTGCATATTTATTAGTGTCAGTGTCTGGGCTGTGGTGTGTGTGTGTGTGTGTGTGTGCATATATATTAGTCTCAGTGTTTGGGCTGTGGTGTGTGTGTGTGTGTGTGTGCATATATATAAGTCTCAGTGTCTTGGCTGTGGTGTGTGTGTGTGTGTTTGTGTGTGTGCATATATATAAGTCTCAGTGTCTTGGCTGTGGTGTGTGTGTGTGTGTGTGTGTGTGTGTGTGTGTGTGTGTGTGTGTGTGTGTGTGTGTGTGTGTGTGTGTGTGTGTGCATATATATTAGTCTCAGTGTCTGGGCTGTGGTGTGTGCGTGTGTGTGTGTGTGTGTGTGTGTGCATATTTATTAGTGTCAGTGTCTGGGCTGTGGTGTATGTGTGTTCATATATATTCTTCTCAGTGACTGGGCTGTGGTGTGTGTGTGTGTGTGTGTGTGTGTGTGTGTGTGTGTGTGTGTGTGTGTGTGTGTGTGTGTGTGCATATAGATTAGTCTCAGTGTCTGGGCTGTGGTGTGTGCGTGTGTGTGTGTGTGTGTGTGCAAAGATATAAGTCTCAGTGTCTTGGCTGTGGTGTGTGTGTGTGTGTGTGTGTGTGTGTGTGCATATAGATAAGTCTCAGTGTCTTGGCTGTGGTGTGTGTGTGTGTGTGTGTGTGTGTTTGTGTGTGTGTGTGCATATATATTAGTCTCAATGTCTGGGCTGTGGTGTGTGTGTGTGTGTGTGTGTGCATATATATAAGTCTCAGTGTCTTGGCTGTGGTGTGTGTGTGTGTGTGTGTGTGCATATATATAAGTCTCATTGTCTTGGATGTGGTGTGTGTGTGTGTGTGTGTGTGTGTGTGTGTGTGTGTGTGTGTGTGTGTGTGTGTGCATATATATTCGTCTCAGTGACTGGGCTGAGGTGTGTGTGTGTGTGTGTGCATATTTATCAGTGTCAGTGGCTGGGCTGTGGTGTGTGTGTGTGTGTGTGTGTGTGCATATATATAAGTCTCAGTGTCTTGGCTGTGTTGTGTGTGTGTGTGTGTGTGTGTGTGTGTGTGTGTGTGTGTGTGTGCATATATATAAGTCTCAGTGTCTGGGCTGTGGTGTGTGTGTGTGTGTGTGTGTGTGTGTGTGCATATATATAAGTCTCAGTGTCTGGACTGTGGTGTGTGTGTGTGTCTGTGTGTGTGCATATATATCAGTCTCAGTGTCTGGGCTGTGGTGTGTGTGTGTGTGTGTGTGTGTGTGTGCATATATATAAGTCTCAGTGTCTTGGCTGTGGTGTGTGTGTGTGTAAATATATAAGTCTCAGTGTATGGGCTGTGATGTGTGTGTGTGTGTGTGTGTGTGCATATATATAAGTCTCAGTGTCTGGGCTGTGGTGTGTGTGTGTGTGTGTGCATATATATAAGTCTCAGTGTCTGGGCTGTGGTGTGTGTGTGTGTGTGTGCATATATATAAGTCTCAGTGTCTGGGCTGTGTGTGTGTTTGCGTGCATATATATAAGTCTCAGTGTCTGGACTGTGGTGTGTGTGTGTGTGCATATATATAAGTCTCAGTGTCTGGGCTGTGGTGTGTGTGTGTGTGTGTGTGTGTGTGTGTGTGTGTGTGTGTGTGTG
>NW_027140479.1:300000-302500 GCF_036365525.1 Heterodontus francisci | reverse complement strand
GTGTGTGTGTGTGTGTGTGTGCATATATATAAGTCTCAGTGACTGGGCTGTGGTGTGTGTGTGCGTGTGTGTGTGTGTGCGCATATATATTAGTCTCATTGTCTGGGCTGTGGTGTGTGTGTGTGCATATTTATTAGTCTCAGTGTCTGGGCTGTCGTGTGTGTGTGTGTGCATATATATAAGTCTCAGTGTCTGGGCTGTGGTGTGTGTGTGTGTGCATATATATAATTCTCAGTGTCTGGGCTGTGGTGTGTGCGTGTGTGCATTTGTGTGTGTGTGCGCATATATATTAGTCTCAGTGTTTGGGCTGTGGTGTGTGCGTGTGTGTGTGTGTGTGTGCATATATCTAAGTCTCAGTGTCTGGGCTGTGGTGTGTGTGTGTGTGTGTTTGTGTGTGTGTGCATATATATTAGTCTCAGTGTTTGGGCTGTGGTGTGTGTGTGTGTGTGTGTGTGTGCATATATATAATTCTCAGTGTTTGGGCTGTGGTGTGGTGTGGGTGTGTGTGTGTGTGCATATATATACGAATCAGTGCCTGGGCTGTGGTGTGTGTGTGTGTGTGTGTGCGTGTGTGTGTGTGTGTGTGTGTGCATAAATATAAGTCTCAGTGTCTGGGCTGTGGTGTGTCTGTGTGTGTGTGTGTTTTTGTGTGTGTGTGTGTGTGCGCATATATATAGGAATCAGTGTCTGAGCTGTGGTGTGTGTTTGTGTGTGTGTGTGTTTTTGTGTGTGAGTGTGGGTGTGTGTGTGTGTGCGTGTGTGTGTGTTTGTGTGTGTGCGTGTGTGCAAATATATAAGTCTCAGTGTCTGGGCTGTGGTGTGTGTGTGTGCGTGTCTGTGTGTGCATATATATAAGTCTCAGTGTCTGGGCTGTGGTGAGTCTGTGTGTGTGTGTGTGTGCATATATATAAGTCTGAGTGTCTGGGCTGTGGTGTGTGTGTGTGTGTGTGTGTGTGTATGTGCGCATATATATTAGTCTCAGTGTCTGGGCTGTGGTATGTGTGTGTGTGTGTGTGTGTTTGTGTGTGCGCATATATTTTAGTCTCAGTGTCTGGGCTGTGGTGTGTGTGTGTGTTTCTGTGTGTGTGTGCATATTTATTAGTCTCAGTGTCTGGGCTGTGGTGTGTGTGTGTGTGCATATATATAAGTCTCAGTGTCTGGGCTGTTGTGTGTGTGTGTGTGTGTGTGTGTGTGTGTGTGTGTGCATATATATAGGAATCAGTGCCTGGGCTGTGGTGTGTGTGTGTGTTTTTGTGTGTGTGTGTCGGTGTGTGTGTGTGCATATATATTAGAGTCAGTGTCTGGGCTGTGGTGTGTGTGTATGTGTGTGTGTGTGTGCATATATATAGGAATCAGTGTCTGGGCTGTGGTGTGTGTGTGTGTGTTTGTGTGTGATTGTGTGTGTGTGTATGTGCATATATATTAGAGTCAGTGTCTGGGCTGTGGTGTGTGTTTGTGTGTGTGTGTGTTTTTGGGTGTGTGTGACGCTGTGTGTGTGTATGAGTGTGTGCATATATATAGGAATCAGTGTCTGTGCTGTGGTGTGTGTGTGTGTTTGTGTGTGTGTGTTAGTGTGTGTGTGTTAGTGTGTGTGTGTGTGTGTGTGTGTGCATATATATTAGAGTCAGTGTCTGGGCTGTGGAGTGTGTGTGTGTGTGTGTGTGTGTGTGTGTGCATATATATAAGTCTCAGTGTCTTGGCTGTGGTGTGTATGTGTGTGTGTGTGTGTGTGTGTGTGTGTGTGTGTGTGTGTGTGTGTGTGTGTGCATATATATAAGTCTCAGTGTCTGGGCTGTGATGTGTGTGTGTGTGTGTGTTTGTGTGTGTGTGTGCATATATATAAGTCTCAGTGTCTGGGCTGTGGTGTGTGTGTGTGTGTGTGTGTATGTGTGTGTGTGTGTGTGCATATTTATTAGTCTCAGTGTCTGGGCTGTGGTGTATGTGTGTGTGTGTGTGTGTGTGTGTGTGTGCATACATATTGGTCTCAGTGACTGGGCTGTGGTGTGTGTGTGTGTGTGCATATTTATTAGTCTCAGTGTCTGGGCTGTGGTGTATGTGTGTGTGTGTGTGTGTGTGTGCATATATATTAGTCTCAGTGTCTGGGCTGTGGTGTGTGCGTGTGTGTGTGTGTGCATATAAATTAGTCTCAGTGTCTGGGCTGTGGTGTGTGTGTGTGTGTGTGTGTGCATATATATTAGTCTCTGTGTCTGGGCTGTGGTGTGTGCGTGTGTGTGTGTGTGTGCATATATATTAGTCTCAGTGTCTGTGCTGTGGTGTGTGTGTGCGTGTGTGTGTGTGTGTGTGTGTGTCTGTGCGCATATATATAAGTCTCATTGTCTGGGCTGTGGTGTGTGTGTGTGTGTGCACATACATAATTCTCAGTGTCTGGGCTGTGGTGTGTGTGCGTGTGTGTGTGCATATATATAAATCTCAGTGTCTGGGCTGTGGTGTGTGTGTGTGTGCATATATGTAATTCTCAGTGTCTGGGCTGCGGTGTGTG
>NW_027140479.1:287500-290000 GCF_036365525.1 Heterodontus francisci | reverse complement strand
AGTGTCTGGGCTGTGGTGTGTGTGTGTGTGTGTGTGTATGCATGTATATAAGTCTCAGTGTCTGGGCTGTGGTGTGTGTGTGTGTGTGTGTGTGTGTGTGTGCATATATATAAGTCTCAGTGTCTGGACTGTGGTCTGTGTGTGTGTCTGTGTGTGTGCATATATATCAGTCTCAGTGTCTGGGCTGTGGTGTGTGTGTGTGTGTGTGTGCATATATATAAGTCTCAGTGTCTTGGAGGTGGGGTGTGTGTGTGTGTGTGTGTGTGTGTGTGTGTGTGTGTGTGCGTGTGCATATATATAAGTCTCAGTGTCTGGGCTGTGGTGTGTGTGTGTGTGTGTGTGTGTGTGTGTGTGCATATATATAAGTCTCAGTGTCTGGGCTGTGGAGTGAGTGTGTGTGTGTGTGTGTGCATATATATAAGTCTCAGTGTCTTGGCTGTGGTGTGTGTGTGTGTGTGCATATATATAAGTCTCAGTGTCTGGGCTGTGGTGTGTGTGTGTGTGTGTGTGTCTGTGTGTGTGCATATATATAAGTCTCAGTGTCTTGGCTGTGGTGTGTGTGTATGTGTGTGTGTGTGCATATATATAAGTCTCAGTGTCTTGGCTGTGGTGTGTGTGTGTGTGTCTGTGTGCATATATATAAGTCTCAGTGTCTGGGCTGTGGTGTGTGTGTGTGTGTGTGTGTGTGTGTGTGTGTGCATATATATAAGTCTCAGTGTCTTGGCTGTGGTGTGTGTGTATGTGTGTGTGTGTGCATATATATAAGTCTCAGTGTCTGGGCTGTGGTGTGTGCGTGTCTGTGTGTGTGTGTGCATATATATAAGTCTCAGTGTCTTGGCTGTGGTGTGTGTGTGTGTGTGTGTGTGTGTGCATATATATAAGTCTCATTGTCTTGGATGTGGTGTGTGTGTGTGTGTGTGTGTGTGTGTGTGTGCATATATATTCGTCTCATTGACTGGGCTGTGGTGTGTGTGTGTGTGTGTGCATATTTATCAGTGTCAGTGTCTGGGCTGTGGTGTGTGTGTGTGTGTGTGTGTGTGTGTGTGCATATATATTAGTCTCAGTGTCTTGACTGTGCTGTGTGTGTATTTGTGTGTGTGTGTGTGCATATATATAAGTCTCAGTGTCTGGGCTGTGGTGTGTGTGTGTGTGTGTGTGTATGCATGTATATAAGTCTCAGTGTCTGGGCTGTGGTGTGTGTGTGTGTGTGTGTGTGTGTGTGTGCATATATATAAGTCTCAGTGTCTGGACTGTGGTCTGTGTGTGTGTCTGTGTGTGTGCATATATATCAGTCTCAGTGTCTGGGCTGTGGTGTGTGTGTGTGTGTGTGTGCATATATATAAGTCTCAGTGTCTTGGAGGTGGTGTGTGTGTGTGTGTGTGTGTGTGTGTGTGTGTGTGTGTGTGTGTGTGTGTGTGTGTGTGTGTGTGTGTGCGCGTGTGCGTGTGCATATATATACGTCTCAGTGTCTGGGCTGTGGTGTGTGTGTGTGTGTGTGTGTGTGTGTGCATATATATAAGTCTCAGTGTCTGGGCTGTGGAGTGAGTGTGTGTGTGTGTGTGTGCATATATATAAGTCTCAGTGTCTTGGCTGTGGTGTGTGTGTATGTGTGTGTGTGTGTGTGTGTGCATATATATAAGTCTCAGTGTCTGGGCTGTGGTGTGTGTGTGTGTGTGTGTGTGTGTGTGTGTGTGCATATATATAAGTCTCAGTGTCTTGGCTGTGGTGTGTGTGTATGTGTGTGTGTGTGCATATATATAAGTCTCAGTGTCTTGGCTGTGGTGTGTGTGTGTGTGTCTGTGTGCATATATATAAGTCTCAGTGTCTGGGCTGTGGAGTGAGTGTGTGTGTGTGTGTGCATATATATAAGTCTCAGTGTCTGGGCTGTGGTGTGTGTGTGTGTGTGTGTGCATATATATAAGACTCAGTGTCTGGGCTGTGGTGTCTGTGTGTGTGTGTGAGTGTGTGTGTGTGTGTGTGTGCATATATATAAGTCTCAGTGTCTGGGCTGTGGTGTCTGTGTGTGTGTGTGAGTGTGTGTGTGTGTGTGTGTGTGTGCATATATATAAGTCTCAGTGTCTGGGCTGTGGTGTGTGTGTGTGTGTGTGTGTGTGTGTGTGTGTGTTTTTGCATATATATAAGTCTCTGTGTCTGGGATGGTGTGTGTGTGTGTGTGTGTGTGCATATATATATATGTCTCAGTGTCTTGGCTGTGGTGTGTGTGTGCGTGTGTGTGTGTGTGTGTGAGTGTGTGTGCATATATATAAGTCTCAGTGACTGGGCTGTGGTGTGTGTGTGTGTGTGTGCATATATATAAGTCTCAGTGTCTGGGCTGTGGTGTGTGTGTGTGTGTGTGCATATATATAAGTCTCAGTGACTGGGCTGTGGTGTGTGTGTGTGTGTGTGTGCATATATATAAGTCTCAGTGTCTGGGCTGTGGTGTGTGTGTGTGCATATATATATGTCTCAGTGTCTTGGCTGTGGTGTGTGTGTGTGTGTG
>NW_027140479.1:175000-177500 GCF_036365525.1 Heterodontus francisci | reverse complement strand
GTGTGTGTGTGTGAGTTTGTGTGAGTGTGTGTGTCTGTGCATATATATATGTCTCAGAGTCTGGGCTGTGCTGTGTGTGTGTGTGTGTGTGCATATATGTAAGTCTCAGTTCTGGGCTGTGGTGTGTGTGTGTGTGCATATATATAGTTCTCAGTGTCTGGGCTGTAGTGTGCGTGCATGCAATTATATAAGTCTCAGTGTCTGGGTTGTGGTGTGTGTGTGTGTGCATATATAGAAGTCTCAGTGTCTGGGCTGTAGTGTGAGTGAGTGTGTGTGTGTGTGCATATATATAAGTCTCAGTGTCTGGGCTGTGGTGTGTGCGTGCGTGCAATTATGTCAGTCTCAGTGTCTGGGCTGTGGTGTGTTTGTGTGCGTGTGTGTGCATATATATATGTCTCACTGTCTGGGCTGTGGTGTGTGTGTGTGTGTGTGCATATATATAAGTCTCAGTGTCTGGACTGTGGTGTACGTGGGTGCAATTATATAATTCTCAGTGTCTGGGCTGTGGTGTGTGTGCGTGCATATATATAAGTCTCAGTGTCTGGACTGTGGTGTGTGTGTGTGTGTGTGTGTGTGTGTGTGTGTGTGTGTGTGTGTGTGCATATATACAATTCTCAGAGTCTGGGCTGTGGTGTGTGTGTGTGTGTGTGTGCATTTATATAAGTCTCAGTGTCTGGGCTGCGGTGTGTGTGTGTGTGTGTTTGTGCATATATATAAGTCTCAGTGTCTGGGCTGTGGTGTGTGTGTGTGTGTGTGTGTGTGTGTGTGTGTGTGTGTGTGTGTGTGTGTGTGTGTGTGTGTGTGTGTGTGTGTGTCCATATATATGAGTCTCAGTGTCTGGGCTGTGGTGTGTGTGTGTGTGTGTGTGTGTGTGTCTGCGCATATATATAAGTGTCAGTTTCCGGGCTGTGGTGTGTGTGTGTGTGTATGTGTGTGCATATATATAAGTCTCAGTGTCTGGGCTGTGGTGTGTGTGTGTGTGTGTGTGTGTGTGTGTGTGTGTGTGTGTGTGTGTGTGTGTGTGTGTGTGTTTGTGTGTATGCACATATATGTAAGTCTCAGTGTCTGGGCTGTGGTGTGAGTGTGTGTGTGTGTGTGTGTGTGTGTGTGTGTGTGTGTGTGTGTGTATGTGTGTGTGCTTATATATAAGTCTCAGTGTCTGGGCTGTGGTGTGTGTGAGTGTGTGTGTGTGTATGTGCATATATATATATGTCTCAGTGTCTGGGCTGTGTTGTGTGTGTGTGTGTGTGTATGTGTGTGTGCATATATATAAGTCTCAGTGTCTGGGCTGTGGTGTGTGTATGTGTGTGTGCATATATATAAGTCTCAGTGCCTGGGCTGTGGTGTGTGTGTGTGTGTGTGTGTATGTGTGTGTGCATATATATAAGTCTCAGTGTCTGGGCTGTGGTGTGTGTGTGTGTGCATATATATAATTCTCCGTGTCTGGGCTGTGGTGTGAGTGTGTGTGTGTGTGTGCGTATATATATGTCTCAGTGTCTTGGTTGTGGTGTGTGTGTGTGTGTGCATATATATATGTCTCAGTGTCTGGGCTGTGGTGTGTGTGTGTGTGTATGTGTGTGTGCATATATATAATTCTCAGTGTCTGTGCTGTGGTGTGTGTGTGTGTGCATATATATAATTCTCCGTGTCTGGGCTGTGGTGTGAGTGTGTGTGTGTGTGTGCGTATATATATGTCTCAGTGTCTTGTTTGTGGTGTGTGTGTGTGTGTGCATATATATATGTCTCAGTGTCTGGGCTGTGGTGTGAGTGTGTGTGTGTGTGTGCGTATATATATGTCTCAGTGTCTTGTTTGTGGTGTGTGTGTGTGTGTGCATATATATATGTCTCAGAGTCTGGGCTGTGGTGTGTGTGTGTGTGTGTGCATATATATATGTCTCAGTGTCTGGGCTGTGGTGTGTGTGTGTGCATATATATAAGTCTCAGTGTCTGGGCTGTGGTGTGTGTGTGTGAGTTTGTGTGAGTGTGTGTGTCTGTGCATATATATATGTCTCAGAGTCTGGGCTGTGCTGTGTGTGTGTGTGTGTGTGTGCATATATGTAAGTCTCAGTGTCTGGGCTGTGGTGTGTGTGTGTGTGCATATATATAGTTCTCAGTGTCTGGGCTGTAGTGTGCGTGCATGCAATTATATAAGTCTCAGTGTCTGGGTTGTGGTGTGTGTGTGTGTGCATATATAGAAGTCTCAGTGTCTGGGCTGTAGTGTGAGTGAGTGTGTGTGTGTGTGCATATATATAAGTCTCAGTGTCTGGGCTGTGGTGTGTGCGTGCGTGCAATTATGTCAGTCTCAGTGTCTGGGCTGTGGTGTGTTTGTGTGCGTGTGTGTTCATATATATATGTCTCACTGTCTGGGCTGTGGTGTGTGTGTGTGTGCGTGCATATATATAAGTCTCAGTGTCTGGACTGTGGTGTGTGTGTGTGTGTGTGTGTGTGTGTCTGTGTGTGTGTGTGTGTGTATGTGTTTGTGCATATATATAAGTCTCAG
>NW_027140479.1:0-115000 GCF_036365525.1 Heterodontus francisci | reverse complement strand
TGTGTGTGTGTGTGTGTGTGTGTGCATATATATAAGTCTCAGTGTCTGGGCTGTGGTGTGTGTGTGTGTGTGTGTTTGTGTGTGTGCAAATATGTAAGTCTCAGTGTCTGGGCTGTGGTGTGTGTGTGTTTGTGTGTGTGTGTTCAAATATACAAGTCTCAGTGTCTGGGCTGTGGTGTGTGTGTGTGTGTGTGTGTGTGTGTGTGTGTGCGCGCAAATATATAAGTCTCAGTGTCTGCGCTGTGGTGTGTGTGTGTGTGTGTGTGTGTGTGTGTGTGTGCAAATATATAAGTCTCTGTGTCTGGGCTGGTGTGTGTGTGTGTGTGTGTGTGTGTGTGTGTGTGTGTGTGTGTGTGTGTGTGTGTGTGTGTGTGTGTGTGTGTGTGTGTGTGTGTGTGTGTGAAATATGTCTCAGGGCCTGGACTGTGGTGTGTGTGTATACATATAATTCTCAGGTCTGGACCAGCATGAGGCACTGTGCTGACCACACTAGAGCCCTGACCAGCATGAGGCACTTTGCTGACCACACTAGAGCCCTGTCCAGCATGCGGCACTTTGCTGACCATACTAGAGCCCTGACCAGCATGAGGCACTGTGCTGACCACACTAGAGCCCTGTCCAGCATGGGGCATTGTGCTGACCATACAAGAGCCATGTCCAGCATGGGGCATTGTGCTGACCACACTAGAGCCCTGTCCAGCATGGGGCATTGTGCTGACCATACTAGAGCCCTGTCCAGCATGGGGCATTGTGCTGACCATACTAGAGCCCTGACCAGCATGAGGCAACGTGCTGACCACACTAGAGCCCTGTCCAGCATGGGGCATTGTGCTGACCATACAAGAGCCCTGTCCAGTATGGGGCATTGTGCTGACCATACTAGAGCCCTGTCCAGCATGTGGCACTTTGCTGACCATACTAGAGCCCTGTCCAGCATGGGGCATTGTGCTGACCATACAAGAGCCCTGTCCGGCATGGGGCACTGTGCTGACCACACTAGTGCCCTGTCCAGCATGGGGCATTGTGCTGACCACACTAGAGCCCTGTCCAGCATGGGGCATTGTGCTGACCATACTAGAGCTCTGTCCAGCATGGGGCATTGTGCTGACCATACTAGAGCTCTGTCCAGCATGGGGCATTGTGCTGACCATACTAGAGCTCTGTCCAGCATGGGGCGTTGTGCTGACCATACTAGAGCTCTGTCCAGCATGGGGCATTGTGCTGACCATACTCGGGCCCTGTCCAGCATGGGGCATTGTGCTAACCATGCTGGAGCCCTGTCCAGCATGGGGCATTGTGCTGACCATACTCGGGCCCTGTCCAGCATGGGGCATTGTGCTAACCATGCTGGAGCCCTGTCCAGCATGGGGCATTGTGCTGACCATACTAGAGCCCTGTCCAGCATGGGGCATTGTGCTGATAATACTAGAGCAATGTCCAGCATGGGGTATTGTGCTGACCATACTAGAGCCCTGTCCAGCATGGGGCATTGTGCTGATAATGCTAGAGCCCTGTCCAGCATGGGGAATTGTGCTGACCATACTAGAGCCCTGTCCAGCATGGGGCATTGTGCTGACCATACGAGAGCCCTGTCCAGCATGGGGCATTGTGCTGACCATACTAGAGCCCTGTCCAGCATGGGGCACTGTGGTGACCACTCTAGAGCCCTGTCCAGCATGGGGCATTATGCTGACCACACTAGAGCCCTGTCCAGCATGGGGCATTGTGCTGACCATACTAGAGCTCTGTCCAGCATGGGGCATTGTGCTGACCATACTAGAGCCCTGTCCAGCATGGGGCATTGTGCTGACCACACTGGAGCCCTGTCCAGCATGGGGCATTGTGCTGACCATACTAGAGCCCTGTCCAGCATGGGGCATTGTGCTGACCATACTAGAGCTCTGTCCAGCATGGGGCACTGTGCTGACCATACTAGAGCCGTGTCCAGCATGGGGCATTGTGCTGACCATACTAGAGCTCTGTCCAGCATGGGGCACTGTGCTGACCATACTGGAGCCCTGTCCAGCATGGGGCATTGTGCTGACTATACTAGAGCCCTGTCCAGCATGGGGCATTGTGCTGACCATACAAGAGCCCTGTCCAGCATGGGGCATTGTGCTGACCATACTAGAGCTCTGTCCAGCATGGGGCACTGTGCTGACCATACTAGAGCTCTGTCCAGCATGGGGCATTGTGCTGACCATACTAGAGCCCTGTGCAGCATGGGGCATTGTGCTGACTATACTAGAGCTCTGTCCAGCATGGGGCACTGTGCTGACCATACAAGAGCCCTGTCCAGCATGGGGCATTGTGCTGACCACACTAGAGCCCTGTCCAGCATGGGGCACTGTGCTGACCACACTAGACCCCTGTCCAGCATGGGGCATTGTGCTGATAATACTAGAGCTCTGTCCAACATGGGGCATTGTGCTGACCATACTAGAGCTCTGTCCAGCATGGGGCACTGTGCTGACCATACTAGAACTCTGTCCAGCATGGGGCATTGTGCTGACCATACTAGAGGCCTGTGCAGCATGGGGCATTGTGCTGACAATACTAGAGCCCTGTCCAGCATGGGGCATTGTGCTGACCATACTAGAGCTCTGTCCAGCATGGGGCATTGAGCTGACCATACTAGAGCTCTGTCCAGCATGGGGCATTGTGCTGACCATACTAGAGCCCTGTCCAGCATGGGGCACTGTGCTGACCATACTAGAGCCCTGTCCAGCATGGGGCATTGTGCTGACCATACTAGAGCTCTGTCCAGCATGGGGCATAGTGCTGACCATACTAGAGCCCTGTCCAGCATGGGGCACTATGCTGACCACTCTAGAGCCCTGTCCAGCATGGGGCACTGTGCTGACCATACTAGAGCCCTGTCCAGCATGGGGCACTGTGCTGACCATACTAGAGCTCTGTCCAGCATGGGGCATTGTGCTGACCATACTAGAGCTCTGTCCAGCATGGGGCACTGTGCTGACCATACTAGAGGTCTGTCCAGCATGGGGCATTGTGCTGATAATACTAGAGCTCTGTCCAGCATGGGGAATTGTGCTGACCATACTAGAGCCCTGTCTAGCATGGGGCATTGTGCTGATAATACTAGAGCTCTGTCCAGCATGGGGCACTGTGCTGACCATACTAGAGCGCTGTCCAGCATGGGGCATTGTGCTGACCATACTAGAGCTCTGTCCAGCATGGGGCATTGTGCTGACCATACTAGAGCTCTGTCCAGCATGGGGCATTGTGCTGACCATACTAGAGCTCTGTCCAGCATGGGGCATTGTGCTGACCATACTAGAGCTCTGTCCAGCATGGGGCACTGTGCTGACCATACTAGAGCCCTGTCCAGCATGGGGCACTGTGCTGACCATACTAGAGCCCTGTCCAGCATGGGGCATTGTGCTGACCATACTAGAGCACTGTCCAGCATGGGGCATTGTGCTGACCATACTAGAGCTCTGTCCAGCATGGGGCATTGTGCTGACCACACTAGAGCTCTGTCCAGCATGGGGCATTGTGCTGATAATACTAGAGCCCTGTCCAGCATGGGGCATTGTGCTGACCATACTAGAGCCCTGTCCAGCATGGGGCACTGTGCTGACCACACTAGAGCCCTGTCCAGCATGGGGCATTGTGCTGACCATACTGGAGCATTGTCCAGCATGGGGCATTGTGCTGACCACACTAGAGCCCTGTCCAGCATGGGGCATTGTGATGATAATACTAGAGCTCTGTCCAGCATGGGGCACTGTGCTGACCATACTAGAGCCCTGTCCAGCATGGGGCACTGTGCTGACCACACTAGAGCCCTGTCCAGCATGGGGCATTGTGCTGACCATAATGGAGCATTGTCCAGCATGGGGCATTGTGCTGACCATACAAGAGCCCTGTCCAGCATGGGGCATTAGTGCTGATAATACTAGAGCCCTGTCCAGCATGGGGCATTGTGCTGACCATACTAGAGCATTGTCCAGCATGGGGCATTGTGCTGACCATACTAGAGCCCTGTCCAGCATGGGGCATTGTGCTGACCATACCAGAGCCCTGTCCAGCATGGGGCATTGTGCTGACCATACTAGAGCCCTGTCCAGCATGGGGCATTGTGCTGACCATACTAGAGCCCTGTCCAGCATGGGGCACTGTGCTGACCATTTTGGAGCTCTGTCCAGCGTGGGGCATTTTGCTGACCATACTAGAGCTCTGTCCACCATTGGACACTGTGCTGACCACACGAGTGTACTGCCCACCATGGGACACTGTGCTGACCACACTAAAAGTGGCCGGCTGTGTGGTTCGCATCATTTTATGGGTCCCATCTTCTGCGCCCTCAGCACCAGTGTGTCTGTAGAGTTGAAAATCGTGGCTGGGAACAGATACAGAGAGAAAGAAATTCACTTTAAAAAGAGAATTGAGAAAAGATTGAAGGCATATTATTTGCAGAAATATGGGAAATGCACAAGAGAATGGGACTAATGGAGCGGTGAGGCCATGGAGGGATACAGACTCAAGAATGAGAATATTAAAATTAAGGTGCTGCCAAACCGAGAGCCATTGTAGATCAGTGAGCACAGGGGTGATGGGTGATCGGGATTTGGTGTGAGTTAAGATACAGGCATCAGAGTTCTGGATGGGCTGTGGTTTATGGAGGTTTATAACTGGGAGGGTGACCAGGAAAGATTCGGAATACTCAAGTGTGGATTTAACAAAGGCACATATGAGGGTTTATGCAGCAGATGGGCTGAGGCAGAAGTGGAGACGGGTGATATTACTCAGGTGGTAGTAGACAAGGTTGGTGATGGAGAGAATTTGGAGATGAACTCAAGTAAGGTAAAAATAGAACACAGAGGTTGTAAACTGTCTGGTTCAGCCTCAGGATCGGGTATGTGGTTCCAGATAGGGGATGGAGTTTGAGATGGAGACCAATGGACCAATGACACTGTCTTCTCTCTTCCCACAATTTACGTTCCAGAACAGTATTTCAGTAAACAGGGTTTACAGATCTCCTAGCTGGAAATAGAGACAGTATCAGCAGCAAAGAGGAGAGAGTAAATTACAAGAACTGAAATACCGTTCGCAGTGGTTTATACAGCTGATTTCTGGAGATAGAGATTCAGCAGAAATAACAACAGCAGAAAGGAGGGCAGAGAAAATTACAGGAGCAGTAATGCAGTTAAACATGGTTAATCAAGGTAATTACTGGAGATATTTACCGGGATTAACAACAGCAGCAAGGAGGGTAGAGTAAATTACAGGAATATAATACAGTTAAACATTGTTTAAGGAATAAATACCTGGAAACAGATACTAACCAGGGACACCAACAAGACCGAGGATGGGATAATAAATGTATTGAGCAATCCGAAGTGCGAGGTCGATGCGAAAGTTTAACGAGAACCGATCATAATGTGTAGAAAGATAGTGAAGTTCTGAGGATAAACTCTTGCTCATTGTTGTAACATTCCAATCTATTGTTCTCAGACTCTGACCCATTGTTCTCAGATTCTGACCCATTGTTCTCAGATTCTGACCCATTGTTCTCAGATTCTGACCCATTGTTCTCAGATTCTGACCCATTGTTCTCAGATTCTGACCCATTGTTATCAGACTCTGACCCATTGTTATCAGATTCTGACCCATTGTTCTCAGACTCTGACCCATTGTTCTCAGACTCTGACCCATTGTTATCAGATTCTGACCCATTGTTCTCAGACTCTGACCCATTGTTCTCAGATTCTGACCCATTGTTCTCAGATTCTGACCCATTGTTCTCAGACTCTGACCCATTGTTATCAGACTCTGACCCATTGTTCTCAGATTCTGACCCATTGTTCTCAGACTCTGACCCATTGTTCTCAGATTCTGACCCATTGTTCTCAGATTCTGATCTATCCTCTCCCTCTCTCTGGAGCCGCTGATCCCTGTGAGTGCCTGGCGTGATGCTCCCGCTGACAGTATGGGATAACACATCGAAAGGAGTCCCATATTAATAGAAGAGGGAAACCCTCCTGTGACACAATCAGGGTCCATGGAGACTGACATTAATTACAGTCACTGAACAAACAGTTTCAGTTAACACCTTTCTATCCAACACCTTTTTGTACCACAATAAACTGGAACTCTTACCCAGTCTGAATGGATGTATAGGGGTTTCTGAGGGAAGGAATAGTGGAAATAGCAGAGGCACTGGCCAGAATCTTCCAATCCTCCTTGGATATGGGTGTGATGACAGAGGATTGGAGGATTGTAAATCTTACATCCTGTTTAAAAAAGGAGATATGCGATAAATGCTGTAATTACTGACTAGTCAGACTAGTGTCACGACTGGGGACATTTGTAGACGTGACAACCCAAGAGAAAAATACTTGTTGCTTGTAAAAACATTGGATAGTAAATGGATAGCAACCTGGATATGCTAAAGACTATTGATGTCTGGCAAACAACAACAAAAACAACAATTTATATTTAGATATTGCCTTTAATGTTATAAAAAATCCCAAGGTGCTTCACAGGAGCATTATGAAGCAAAGTGCGAACTGAGATACAACAGGAGATATTAGGTCAAAGGACCAACAGGTTAGCCAAAGAGGAAGGTTTCAAGGAATGTCTTAAAGGAGGAAAGTGAGATGGAGAGGTGCAGAGGCGGAGATGTGTAGGGAGGATACTGCAGCTTGGGCCCCGGCAGCTGAAGGCACGGTCGCCAGTGGTGCAGTGATTTAAATAACGGATGTAAAAGAGGCCAGAATTAGAGGAGCACAGATGTCTGGATGGGTTCTGGAGCTGGAGGAGATTACAGAGATAGGGAGGGGCGAGGCCATTGAGAGATATGACAACAAGGATGAGAATTTTAAAATCAAGATATTGCTTGATTGGGAGCCAATGTCGGTCAGTGTCATATAAACGGGACTTGGTGTGAGCTAAGACATGGGCAGCAGAGTTTTGGATGACCTCATGTTTACAGAGAGTAGATGTGGGAGATCAGCCAGGAGTGAGTTGGAATAGTCACATCGAGAGGTGACGAAGTTATAAATGAGGTTTCAGCAGCAGATGGGCTGAGACAGGGGTGAAGTCAGGCGATGTTACTGAGGTGGCAATAGGCGGTTGTAATTCTACCCTGAAAATGAGGTTAAAGCTCATGTTGTGATGAAATGTGACACCAAGGTTGTAAACATATTGTCTCAATCTCAGACTGTCACCAGGAAGAGGGATGGAATCAATAGCAAGGGAACAGAGTTGGAGTGGGGAGTTAAAACAATGTCTTCAGTCTTCCCAATATTTAACTGGAGGAAATTTCTGCTCATCCAGTACTGGATGTCGGATAAGCAGTCTGATAATTTAACAACAGTGGAGGAGTGGAGAGAGGTGGTGCTGAGGTAAACTTGATGGTGTTCTTTGATAAAACAATGGAGAGGGTTGCTGAGGGTGGTGTGATTGAAGTTATATATATGGACTTTCAAAAGGTGTTCGATCAAGTGACATTCAATAGACAGGTTAGGAAAACTGAACCCTATGGATTAAAGGGACAGTGACAGTGTGGATATAACATTGGCTAAGGAACAGTAAACAGAGAGAAGTGGTGAAAGGTTGTTGTTCAGACTCAATGGGAGTATACAGTGGTGTTCCCCTGGGCTCAATATTAGGACCACTGCTCTTTTTGCTCTTGGAAACCCAGGGTGGGTAGGGCAGAGGCCATTCCTCCTCTTTCTTTCCAGAGCTTTCACTCTCTCTGCAGCTTCTGCTCCATTTGTTGATCATGTTACAGACGCAGAGACACTGTAACTACAGTCCCCATTCATCGTACAGAGTTGTGTCACCAAGTCCTCTCTCCTCCCTGAATGTCTGCAGCAGCTCATAACACAACCTCCAGAAAACCATCCACAGCACCTCCACTAACTTTGTAATAACAGAAGTAAGTCAAAAGCCCCTCAGCTGCAAGTTGGATGCCTGGTCCTTTTAACTAACACTAGAGGGGGATCCTCGTGCTGCTGAATGTATGTTCAGCTGAGAGTGACTAACACAGATGGTCAGTATACATGCAAGGACCAAGTATCAAAGACGTACATCAAAGTTGCTGAAATGGCTGATCGACTTCATATTCAGACCTCTCCTCACACTACAGACACACACACGTTACACCGACACGAGCACCCTGGCCAGCCTGGGTGTCCTGTACAATGTGCTGGATGTGACCGGCAGTGCAGCTCACACCATTTTATGGATCCAAGCTTCCACAGCATGAGTGCAGCAGGAGAGATGAAATGTGTGGTCAGGAAAACCACACTGTGGCTGTCTGGATACAAAATTGTCTGGCCCATAGAAGACAGAGGGTGTTAGTAGATGGAAAGTATTCAGCATGGAGCTCGGTGACCAGTGGTGTTCTGCAAGGATCTGTTCTGGGACCTCTGCTCTTCGTGATTTTTATAAATGACTTGGATGAGGAAGTGGAAGGCTGGGTTAGCAAGTTTGCCGATGACACGAAGGTTGCTAGAGTTGTGGATAGTGTGTAAGGCTGTTGTAGGTTGCAACGGGACATTGACAGGATGCAGAGCTGGGCTGAGAAGGGGCAGATGGAGTTCAACCTGGAAAAGTGTGAAGTGATTCATTTTGGTAGGTCGAATTTGAATGCAGAATACAGGCTTAAAGACAGGGTTTTTGGTAGTGTGGAGGAACAGAGGGATCTTGGGGTCCATGTCCAGAGATCGCTCAAAGTTGCCACCCAAGTTGATAGGGTTGTTAAGAAGGCGTATGGTGTGCTGGCTTTCATTAACGGGGGATTGAGTTTAAGAGCTGCGAGGTTATGCTGCAGCTCTATAAGGCCCTGGTTCGACCACACTTGGAATATTGTGTTCAGTTCTGGTCGCCTCATTATAGGAAGGGTATGGAAGCTTTAGAGAGGGTGCAGAGGAGATTTACCAGGATGCTGCCTGGACTGGAGGGCATGTCTTATGAAGAAAGATTGAGGGAGCTAGGGCTTTTCTCATTGGAGCGAAGAAGGATGAGAGGTGACTTGATAGAGGGGTACAAGATGATGAGAGGCATAGATAGAGTGGATAGCCAGAGACTTTTTCCCAGGGTGGAAAGGGCTATCACTAGTGGGCATAATTTTAAGGTGACTGGAGGAAGGTTTCGGGGAGATGTCAGAGGTAGGTTCTTTACACAGAGAGTGGTGGGTGCGTGGAATGCGCTGCCAGTGGTGGTAGTAGAAGCAGATACATTAGGGACATTTAAGCGACACTTGGATCGTTACATGGATGATAGTAGATTGAAGGGTAGGTAGTTAGTTTGATCTTAGAGTAGGTTAAAGGTTCGGCACAACATCGTGGGCCGAAGGGCCTGTACTGTGCTGTACTGTTCTATGCTCTATGTTCTATGTTATATGAAGAGTGACAGAAGGAAAGAAAGTCACTTTTAAGCGGTAATTGGAAAAAAGATTTTTAAGATGAACAAGTTTCAGGAACATTGGAAATGAACAGGGGATTGGGATAATCAGAGGGGTGAGGACATGGAGGGATTTGATCACATGAGTGATAATATTAAAATTGAGGTGTTACTGGACCAAGAGCCAATGTAGGTCAGTGAGCACAGGGATATTGGGTGAACAGAATTTGGTGCAAATTAGAAGATGGTAGCAGAGTTTTGGATGACCACAGGTTACAGAGAGTAGGATGTGGGAGACCAGCCAGGAGTGTGTTAGAATAGTCAAGTCTCGAGATAAAAAAGGCATGGATGAGGTTTTTAGCAGCAGATGAATTGAGCTCTCTCTCTCTCTCGTTCTTTCTCTCTCTGTCAGCCTCATTTGCTCTGTCCCACACTCAGAATCTTATAAGTTTCAATCAAGTCGCCTCTGACTCTTCTAAACTCCAGCTGACATAAGCCTAGCCTGTCCAACCTTTCCTCATTAGACAACACCCCCATTCCAGGCATTAGTCTAGTAAACCATCTCTGAACTGCTTCGAATGCATTTCCACCTGTCCTTAAATGAGTAGACCAATACTGTACACAGTATTCCAGAAGTGGTCTCCCTATATAACTGAAACATAACCTCCCTACATTTGTATTCAATTCCTCCTGCATTGGACGATAACATTCTATTAGTTTTCCTAACTACTTTCAATGCCTACATATTAACCTTTTACAATTCATGCACAAGGACTCTCAGTTCCCCCTGGATGGTAGAGCTCTGAAATCTCTCACCATTGTGATTATATGCTTAATTTTTATTCTTCCTGCCAAAATGGACAATTTCATATTTTCCCACATTATACTCCATTTACCAGATCTTTGCCCAATCACTCAATCTATCTACCCCTTTGTGGTTCACTTGTGTCCACGTCACAACATACTGTCTGACCGACGTTTCTGTCATCAGCAAATTTAGCAAACATACCTTTGGCCCCTTCATCCAAGTGATTTATATAAATTGTAAAGAGCTAAGGCACCCGCACTGATCCCTGTGACACACCACTCGTTACATCTTGCCAAACAGAAAATTATCCATTTAAGCCTACTCTCTGTTTCCTGTTAGCTAGCCAATCTTCTATCCAAGCCAATAGGTTGCCCCCTACACCATGAGCTTTTATATTCCGCAATGAACTTTGATGTGGCACATTATGAAATCCCTTCTGGAAATCTAAGTATAGTACATCCACCAGTTCCCCTTTATCCACAGCACCTGTTACTTCTTCAAAGAACTTCAATAAATTGGTTAAACATGGTTTTCGATTCACAAAAGCATGTTGACTCTGCCTGATCACCTTGAATTATTCTGTGTGTCCTGTTATAACGTCTTTACTAATAGCTTCTTACATTTGATCCATAGCCAGAAAGCCTTTCTCACCTGCCACAGGCCGTATGTCCACTATGTCTATTCTGATTTTGTGCTGTATTTGAACTGTTACTCCTCAATAAACTGCTTGTGACCCTTCGATCTCCTTTTGGTTAATCTGTGACCCTGGATCAGATCTTACATTGGTGTAGGAGAGGGAACACAGCTCATGTCAAAGTCCTGCCTCCCTTTTATATGATCCTGTATAATGGACAGGGACTACTGGGCAGTAATGTGCTCAAAGGTTATCAGCAGTAATTGATTATCCCTATATTTGTATATTGTAGAACATTAAAACATGCCCCTACTCTGGTGTCCAGTGCACCCTCAATATTCATGATTAAAATCTCAGAGGAGTGGGAACCAGACAGCTCTGATCACCCTGAGGTACAGGCGATTCTCGAGTCCGTGTCGAGTGTATCCACAACCCATAAAGATAACTGTGCAAACATGAGCAGACCCGAAGAAATTAACTGACCATTGCATGATCCATGAAGCAGTATTCATACCGAGCTGAGATTATATCATACATTCCAGACACTATCAATCATTGTTATACCAGGGTGTAGTTCACGAAGCCATGTTCCCTTCTAACTGCCCAATTTGACTGGTTGGAAAGCCGGATGGCAGCTGGTGACTGACTATTGACCACCACAAACTCAATTCAGTCAACCCTGCGTGAACCCGGTTGTCTGATAGACACCCACCCTACTCTCCCGGATTCTCAGTGGCAGGGCTGTCTTCTCTACCCTGGATATCTCTAATGTTTATTGGAGTATCCCAGTAAAACTAGAGAAACAAATTAAATTCACATTCACTTCTGAGGACCAGAGGTACTCCTGGACATGTCTGTCACAAGGGGTTCCACAATAACCCCACTATTTTCAACAAACGTGTAGCCGGGTCCCTTCTGAGCTTTTCACAGTCTTCCTGCTCGCTGCAATATGTCGATGATCTTCTCATCACCACAAACCGTGTCCACACATTTAACCCTTTTACAGGAACTACTGCAGTGACTTTGGGAGCTGGACTAAAAGACCATCCACGTAAGGCCCAGCTGGTGCAAGACCGTGTCACCTTTCTACGTGCCCAGGTCAGAGCATCCTGCATCAGCCCACACCAGCTTCAGGTCGAGACCATCCAGTGTCTACCCCTGTTCACCTCAAAGTCCTGCCCTGTGTCCTATCCTCAGGCTGGTGGGGTATCAGTGGACACTCATCCAGTATCTACCCCTGTCCACCTCAAAGACTACCCTGTGTCCTATCCTCAGGCTGGCAGGGTATCAGTGGACCCTCATCCAGTATCTACCCCTGTTCACCTCAAATTCCTGCCCTGTGTCCTATCCTCAGGCTGGTGGGGTATCAGTGGACACTCATCCAGTATCTACCCCTGTCCACCTCAAAGACTACCCTGTGTCCTATCCTCAGGCTGGCAGGGTATCAGTGGACCCTCATCCAGTATCTACCCCTGTCCACCTCAAAGTCCTGCCCTGTGTCCTATCCTCAGGCTGGTGGGGTATCAGTGGACCCTCATCCAGTATCTACCCCTGTTCACCTCAAAGTCCTACCCTGTGTCATATCCTCAGGCTGGTGGGGTATCAGTGGACCCTCATCCCTCGATTTGCAGAGACTGTGACTCCTCTTTATGAACTAACTAATGATGGTGATGACCAGGTTTAACCCAGTTGGACTGAAGAGAGCATAGAAGCAGTAACACAATTGAAGAAAGCTGTCGCCCAGGCAACGTGTCTTATCTCACCTAACCCTGACAAGACTTTCTACATGGAGGTGGTGGACACAGTGAAAAGCCTGACTGCTGTCCTATGTAGAGAAAACGAGGAGAAATTACTCCCCATTGTGAATGACTCCAGAATTGTCAGTGGAACTGAACTGATTTACTCTGTTTGTGAAGGACATTTGTTAACCACGTTCTGGGGCATCAAACATTTCACTTACATCACGGGGTTCTCCAGGGTGATACTGCCCAGTCCATTATAAACTTTCCCAGTATAGGGCGGCACAGTGGTGCAGTGTTTAGCACCGCAGCCTCACAGCTCCAGTGACCCGGGTTCAATTCTAGGTACTGCCTGTGTGGAGTTTGCCAGTTCTCCCTGTGTTTGCGTGGGTTTCCTCCGGGTGCTCCGGTTTCTACCCACATGCCAAAGACTTGCAGGTTGATCGGTAAATTGGCCATTAGCAATTGCCCGTAGTATAGGTAGGTGGTAGGGAAACATCGGGACAGGTGGGTATGTGGTAGGAATATGGAATTAGTGTAGGATTAGTATAAACGGGTGGTTGATGGTCTGCACAGACTCGGTGGGCCGAAGGGCCTGTTTCAGTGCTGTATCTCTAAACTAAACTAAAAGTAGTAATAGTATTCCCCTGTCAGGGAGTCGTAGAGTCATAGTCATTTCAGCACAGAATTAGGCCATTCTGCTCATCGAGTCCATGCCAGCTCTTTGTCGATAAATCCAGCCAGTCTCATTCCCCAGCTCTGACTCCATATTCCTGCAAGTTTATTTACATCAAGTGTTCATCCAATATCCTTTTGAAATAATTCACCTTCTCTGCTTCCACCACCCTCGGAGGCAATGATTTCCAGGCCATTACCACTCGTTGTGTAAAAATGTTGTTCATCACATCCCCCTTAACTCTTGCCCTCAATCTTAACTCTAGTCATTGTACCATCAGCTAATGGGAACATCTTTTCCTGTCTACCTTATCCAAACAGGTCATCATCTTGTATACATGTATCAAATCTCCCCTCAATCTCCATTACTCCAAGGAAGACAATCCCAGCTTTTACAGACTATATTGTACTGAAAATCCTCCATCTCTGGAACCATTAAAGTAACCCTCCTCTACACCCTGTCAATGACCCTCACATCCTTCCTAAAGTGTGGTGAACAGAACTGGATGCAGTACTCCAGTTGGGGCCTAACCAGAGCTTCATAAAGTTACAGCATAACTTTCCTTCTTCTGAACTCACCACCTCTATCTATGAAGCCCAAGATCCCATATGCTTTACTGACGACTCTCTCAATATATCCTGCCACCTTCAGGGATCTATGTGCATGAACCCCATGTCCCTTTGTCTCTGCACACTCTTTCGAACTTTACCATTAAGTGTATATCGCCTCTCCCTGTTCCTTCTGATAAAATGCATCACTTGACACTTGTCTGTATTAAAGTCCATTTGCCTCTCGTCTGCCCATTCTGCTAGCCTATCTATGTCCTCTTACATCGATTGGTATCAACCTCAATGCCTGCCCCGCCTCCAAGTTTGGTATCACCTGCAAATTTTGAAATGTTTCTATGTAAGCCATTATCCAAATCATTTATACATATCAGAATAAAACAGTGTTCCTAGCACTAACCCTTGGGGAACACAACTGTCTATTTTTCTCCAGTTTGAATAACAACTATTTACCGCAACTCACTGTTTTCTGTCATTAAGTCAGTTTTATATACAAGCTGACACTGACCTTCCTTTTCCATCAGCATCAATTAACTGTCCAATTCTCACAAACAGATTGTGAAATAAAGTACAAATTCAGCTTAAAATTAAGTGAAATGCTAAATGTAAAATTAACAAATTGTTGGAAAGAGATCGACTCTTAGATCACTTAAAATTCAATCTCTCGTTAACTTTACTGCATTTAGTACTCTGTCCAAGCAGGACTCCCTAAAACTGGACTCAGTGCAGCTTATTGCATTTAGGGTTTGGGGAGAGAATTCAAAAGCTTAGGGATGAGACCAGAAAGTGCTGGAAATACTCAGCAGGTCTGGCAGCATCTGTGTAGAGAGAAACAGAGTTAATGTTTCCGGTCTCTGACCCTTCATCAGAACTGGTAAACGTTAGGAATGTAACAGTCTGTAATTTAATCTATCCCCTCTCTGTCCCATCACAGTCCTTCCTTCTTGTTCTTCTTCCCCCTTCCCCTCTTTCACTTGCTCAAAGACTGTTACATTTCTAACGTTTACCAGTTCTGATGAAGGGTCACAGATCTGAAACATTAACTCTGTTTCTCTCTGCACAGATGCTGCCAGACCTGCTGAGTATTTCCAGTGTTCAGCATCCGCAATATTTTGCTTTTATTTTAGTGTTTAATTCACTGACATTTATCTTCCAGGAATTACTCCCTGGAAGTTCTGCTCTACTCTTCCAGAGCGTAGGGCCTCGGCAGCTGAAGGCAGGACCACCAATGGTAGAGCAATTAAACTCGGAGATGCTCAAGAGGCCAGAAATAGATGAGTGCAGATATCTCGGAGGGTTGTCGGGCTGGAGGAGATTACAGAGATAAGGAGGAGTGAGATAATGAAGGATTTGAAAAGAAGGCTGAGAGTTTTAAAATTGACGTGTTGCTGACCAGGAGCCAATGTAGGTCAGTGAGTCCAGGGGGTAATGGGTGAACATGACTTGGTGTGAGTTAGGACATGGGCAGCAGTGCATTGGATCACCTCAGGGTTATGGAGGGTAGAATGTGGGAGACCAGCCAGGAGTGTGTTGGACTAGTCGAGTCTACAAGTAACACAGGCAAGGGGGACTGTTTCATCAGCAGAAGAGCTGAGAGAGGGGCAAAGTTGGGTGATGATACGGAAGTGTAAGTAGGCTGTTTTAGTAATATTTAGCAGGAAGCTCGTCGCAGCGTCAACTATGAAACCAGGTTGTGAACAGTTTGCTTTAGTTTCAGACAGTTGCCAAGGAGAGAGATCCAGTCTGTAGCTAGGAAACTTTTGACGTGGGGTTTGAAAACAACGGCTGCAGTGTTCCTAATATTTAATTGGTATGGCAGATGTGTGAGGAGATACATTGTCGGAAGATTTGATATATATTATCCGTTCATGGGATGTGGGTGTCGTTGACTAGGCCAGCATTTATTGCCCATCCATAATTGCCCTTGAGAAGGTGATGGTGAGCTGCATGCAGATGAATGACCAGGGATAATACAAGCTGAATGGCACAACTTTAAAGCTATTGAGAGTAACAGAGAGACCTGAGGTGTTTGTATGCAATCTTTGAAAGTAGCTGGACAGGTTAACAAACAGTTCACAAAGCAAATAGATTACTCGGCTTGATTAATAGAGACACAGAGTAGACTGGCCAGGATATTGTGTTAACTCTATAGAAAAGACTAGTCCGGCTCCATCTGGAGTATTGTGTCCAATACTGGGAACCACACTTTAGGAAGGACATGAAACCTTGGAGAGGGGACAGAAGAGTTTTACTGGAACTTTTCCAGGGATGAGGGATTACAGTTATGTAGCTGGGATTGTTTTCCTTGGAGCAGGGACATTTACAAGGTGATCAGATAGGGATATATAACATCATGAAGGGTTTATGTAAATTATATAATGTTTCTAATGTATGAGGGGCCATTAACCAGAGGACATAGATTTATGGTGATTGGAAAAAAGAAGCAGAGTTGACATGGGGATTATTGTAATACAATTTTTGTTTCGGATTTGCAAATTATTGTATGATAGGCTGAAGGATACAGATTCAAAAGTAGATTCAAAAAGTGATTTGGTTAGATATTAAGGGGAAAAGTTCAAGGATCTGGGAAAGATACAGGGTGTGGAACTCACTGGAAACTCATCAAAAGAGCCAGCACAGACTTCATAGACCAAATGACCCCCTTCCATGCAATGCTATTATATGTTTCTATGACTTTTCCTGCCTGTACTTTTACAATTTTCCTATCGTTTCAAAAGGTGTTTGATAAAGTACTATATAACAGCCGTGTGACCCAATTAGAATCACATGGGATTAAAGGGCCAAAGTCAGCCGAGTCACAGTTTGTAGCTCTCTCCCCTTTCAGTCACAAGCTTCCAGGATCAAGTGTCATGAAATGACTTTTTCACAAGAATCAAGGCTAACACTGCAGCGACAGTACTGAGGGAGTATTGCGCTATCAGATGAGCAGTCTTTCGAATGAAACGTTAAACCAAGGCCCCATCTGCCCTCTTAGGTGGATGCTAATGATCCTGTGGGATTATTTCGCAGCAGATCAGGGGATTTATTCCCTGTGGCCTGGACAATATTTATCCATCAAGCAACATCATAAAAACAGATCTGGTCATTATCACATTGCTGCTTGTGGGATCTTGCTGTGCGAAAATTGGCTGCCCTGTTTCCGACAGTACAAGAGTGAGTCGGCATTATCAGTATACGTTGATTGTAAATCGCTTTGGAACATGCAGTAGTCATGAAAGGCGCTACATAAATGGAAGTCCTTTTTTTTCTTTTTCAATCCCAGCATGCAAGAAATTAGTTAGGTGACAGGTATCAGAGAGTAGGGAATAATGGCTGTTTTTCAGCTGGAGCGAAGTACACAGTGGGGTTCCCCAGGGTGACTGTTGGGATCCCTGGTGTTGCATGCTAATGCAGTGGGCTTGTGTACAGAGGGGGTAATGTTCAAGTTTTCAGATGGAAGGAAACTCAGAAATGTTAATAAACAGTGAGAAGGATAGTAACAGACTTCAGGAGGACAGAGACTGACTGATGAAATGGGCAGGAACATGGCAGATGGAATTTAACACATTGAAATGTGAAGTGAGACATTTGGGTAGGAAGTATGAGAAGAAAAAAATATAAAATAAATGGTACCATTATAGAGTGAGTGCATGATGAGAGAGACCTAGGGTGTCAACACACAGATCTTAGTTAGTAGCATGCAGTGTCCTTGGTGTTAGAGAGAGACACAGAGTAATAAAACTCAGGAGGAAATGCTGATATTTATACATCATTGGTTAGGTCCCGGATGGAGAATTGTGTCCAATTCTGATCACCACACATTGGTAAGGATGTAAAGGACGTAGTGAAGATACAGAGGTGAATTACTAGAATGGTACCAGGGATCTGGGAATACAGTTACGTGGATAGATTCGAAAAGCTGGGATTGTTCTAATTAGAGCAGTGATAGGTAAGGGGCGATTTGATATAAAATTCAAAATTATGAAGGGTTTTGATAAGGTAATCAATGTGAAGCTGTTTCCAGTGTCAGAAACAGGGGCGGCACAGTGGCGCAGTGGTAAGCATTGCAGCCTCATATTATGGGTACTGCCTGTGTGGAGTTTGTGGGTTTCCTCCCTCAGCCAAAAGTCTTGCAGGTTGATAGGTAAATTGGCCAAATAAATTGCCCCTAGTATAGGTAGGTGGTAGGGGAATATAGGGACAGGTGAGGATGTGATAGGAATATGGGATTAGTGTAGGATTAGTATAAGTGGGTGGTTAATGGTCGGCACAGACTCGGTGGGCCGAAGGGCCTGTTCGAGTGCTGTATATCTAAATCCAAAAATCTGAAGTTTAGTATTAAGAAGACACAGACTGAAGGTAATTGACAAAAAACCAGAGGTGAAATGAGGAGAATTTTCTTCCACAGCGAGTTGTTGGGATCTGGAATTCACTGGCTGAAAACATGGTGGAAGCAGATTCAATAATATCATTCAAAAGGCAATTTAGCAAATACTTGAAAAGGGAAAGAAAAACAGGAGTCTGGGGAAAGAGGAGGAAAGAAGAACTAATTATATGGCTCTTTCGAAGAGACAGCACTGACACAAAGGGCCGAATAGCCTTCTTCTGTGCTGCATCAATTTCTTATTTTTTGAGCAAGAGAAAGTGAGTGAAGAGAGAGAGAAAGACAGAGTGTGAGAAAGTTTGAAAGAGAGAACAGCAAATAGAAATAGAGAGTACGTCGTGTTTTTGGGCAGAGGGATCATGATCTGCCCGTGCCCGTTCCTGTTGAGGCAGGTGACAAACACACTTCCTGCTGCCTCCTCATTTCCATGAATTCTACGTGCCACCCCGTTTAAACCGCGCTGCTGTCTGTCTGGATGCTTAACAGGGCCCTAAAGGTGTGTGAGGTTGACACATGCTTCAGCCAGGTTCAGCTTTTAAACGCAGTCTGTCCCTCTTAAAGAGAAGATGCACTGATTCACTGGAGGCGGCTGCTGCTCACTGTGAATTCTGCAATTGGAGACAAGGTAAATAGCACACTGCAACAGAGGGTTCTGCGGTTCATGGATGTGGGGATGGATGTCTTAGTTACGAAGGGTGACAGGAGGAGAGAGGCTCTGTTTCCGTGTGGTGGGGTGGAGACTCCCAAGGAACGTCCTCCGAAGGGAATCGGTGAAGGTGGCCAGGGAGGTCAATGCAAGAATTCTCGCCACGAGACTCTGGCAGCAGAGCCAGAAGAAGTTTAATGAGCTCATACGGGTGGTCAATGTCATTGAATTAATCTCCAAATGGCATCTCCTACCCCCAACATCACCAACCTCTCACACTGCTCAATGCACCACACCCCCATCACTCACCCATCAGCAGTCCCTAACACTCAGGACTCACACCTAACATTCACATACTCCACCTCACCCTCACACACCTTGTACTGATAGCAGCCTCACACCCACCTCTCACTGCCTCCAATTACCTCCAGCTATTCAGCTATGGCAGGCACATCATCAAAACACAGTGTAAAACAATCATTAATATTCTGCCTTCTTTCTTTCTGGCCAAGGTGATCCATATTCACAGGGAGCAGCAAGTGAACCGGCGAGTGCCAGGCATACCTTCAACCCCTGAGCTTGAGGGAGTAGATGGTTCTTCACATCATGGGACCGGCTGTGACAGAGCCCCTGGCATCCGGCATCGCCGAGAGCATTCAGGATGATGCTATGTTCCTGCCTTATGCCCCTTCTTAACTCCCACCTCCCCCCGCATCCTGCTGTCTGGGATGATGTACAAGCTGGAGATGGTGGGATCATGGACCTCCTGCTTTCCAACCCACCCACAATCTCTCATCCCAATACGACCCTTCTGATTTTACACTTCCCAATGGTACCCCAAAACTGCCAGCTTCCCAGTCACAGCAGCTCCAGGAGACAGAGAGAGAGAGCATCAGCACAGGACTGATGGTGAAGCCCCATCACTTAGTCTGATACTGACAGCCTCCAGCTCAAATACTTCCACTGTGTGTGCCTTAGAGGCTGGTATAGAGTCGGAATCTGCACATGCTGATTCATCGAACACGCACGAACTGCAGCCAGGGCAGGGGGAAAGGATAGTGCATGTGGCAGCTCCCGGACAGCGAGGTCACAAACGTGTTATAATACACAGGACTCAGATCAGAACATTACTGGGCTGCTGCCTACGTCGAGGTGGTACAGTTTGAATCGAAGCCCTCAAGGCCCAGAGCTGCTCGAGGACATCCTGCAAGGTCATCTGCAGTCTCCCCGAATGAAAGTCAGCAGTCTTCCACCAGCCATGCTGCAGTCACTAGGGAAACACTGGGGAGCACGAGGCAAATCGAGGGAACGCACAAGACAGAGACTAAGGGAATATACAAGGGTGAATAGTTCCATTTTTCTTTTGTATAATTGGATGTGTTGTTGGATAAAGATGTTACTGAAAAGGTTTATGTTGGTGGTTTTTATTACAGGATGGTGACCAAGGGAACACTGTGATGGGGCATCTCAGATGGGTGAAATGGTGGAGATTGGGGGATCCATGGTGGGAAAGGGAAGTTGTCCTATGGGAAACAAAATCTTAGCAGGGACTCTCCGACAGCTTGTCTCGTTCGAAGGCGTCCAGGAAATATCCTCCCTGCGTCCTCCTCCTCCTCCTGAGGTGTCCTCCGGATTCCTGGTGCCAATGCCTGTGTCCTCATGATGGTGATGATATGAAGGGTGCAGCAGAACACCATGAACTTGGACACCTGCTCCAGTGTGTACTGGAGGACTCTCCCCGTGCGGTTCAGACATTGGAAGCATTGCTTCATCACACCGATGGTCTGTCCCACCATGTTCCTGGTGACTCCATTGCTCACATTATACACATGTTAATTGTGGGAGGTTGGGTGGCGGTGGTAGGTGGTTTGGGGATGTAGAAACATGAGCTGCGTCGAGACGGTTTTTTTCTTTGCCTCCGAGGAGCCACATTCTGGTTCTGTATGGAGGCCCTAAGTGTTGAGAATGGCTGACTGCTTCAGAATGAAGGTATGGTGGCTGCTGACAGGGTAGTGAACATTCACCAACATGATGTACTGGGCATGCTCACACACCAACTGTACATTAATGGAGTGAGAGTTCTTTCAGTTCCTGTACTTCTCCCCATTGACATGGGGCCCCCGCAGAGACACCTCCACCATCAGGATTCCCGCTATCCTGACAAAGCCACGGGATCTCTCATTCTGCTTCCCCCTGCTGAGCAAAAAAACGATGACATAGATGGTCACCCTCACCTCCCAGAATTATCAATGGGAATGGACAACACACAGGCCTCGCAATTACTGGTCAGTTAGTTTAACATCAGTGGTGAGGAAGGTTTTAGAAACTAAATCAGCGGGAAAAAAATCAAAACACACTAGGAGATATTTGAGTTAATTAAGGGTTGTCTGCACGGATTTTAAAAAGCAGATCATGCTTTCATGAACTAATTGAATTTATTTTGATGAAGTAACAGAGCAGGTTGATGAAAAGAATGTGGTGGATGGTCTACATGGATTTTAAGAAAGCGTTTGATGAAGTACCACACAAAAGGATGTGGAAGCTTTAGAGAGGGTGCAGAGGAGATTTACCAGGATGCCGACTGGACTGGAGGGCATGTCCTACGAAGAAAGATTGAGGGAGCGAGGTCTTTTCTCATTGGAACGAAGAAGGATGAGAGGTAACTTGGCAGAGGGTACAAGATGATGAGAGGCATAGATAGATTGGAAAGCCAGAGACATTTTCCCAGGGCAGAAAGGGCTATCACCAGGGGGCATAATTTTAAGATGATTGGAGGAAGGTTTCGGGGAGATGTCAGTGGTAGGTTCTTTGCACTGAGAGTGGTGGGTGCATGGAACGCACTGCCAGCGGCGGTACTAGAAGCAGATACATTAGGGACATTTAAGCGACTCTTGGATAGGTACATGGATGATAGTAGAATGAAGGGTGTGTAGGTAGTTTGATCGGAGAGTAGGTTAAAGGTTCGGCACTACATCGTGGGCCGAAGGGCCTGTACTGTGCTGTACTGTTCTATGTTCTATGTTCTAAAATGTTGGATAACAAAATTGAATCACATGGATTAGCATCCAATTGGATCAAATATTGATTGATGGAAAGAAAAGGGTGAGTAGTGTTAAATGGTAGTTTTTCAGACTGGAGGATGGTAGGCAGTGATGTTCCCCAAGGGTCAGTGCTAGGACCACTTTTTTTTTGCTATATATAAATGACTTGGATCTTGGAATACAGAGCAGAATTTCAAGGCTTGCCAATGACACCGAACTTGGACGCGTGGCAAACACTGAGGATGAGACAAACTGCTTGCAACAGGATATCGACAATCCAGCAGAATTAACAGAGAAATGGCAGGTGGAATTTAGTACAGAGGAGTGTGAGGTGATGCCTTATGCCAGAAGGAATAGGAAGGCAATATAGACTCAATGACACAGTTCTGAACATTGTGCAGGAGCAGACGGATCTTGGATCCATATGCATTTATCATTGCAGGTGGCAGGACATATTAGGAGAGTGTTTAGCAAAACATATCAGATCTTGGAGGCAAGGATACAAAAGCAGGGAAACATAGAAACATAGAAAATAGGAGCAGAAGTAGGCCATTCGGTCCTTCGAGCCTGCTGCGCCATTCGTTATGATCATCGCTGATCATCCAACTCAGTAATCTTTCCCCCCATATCCTTTGATCCCTTTAGAACCAAAAGCTATATCTAACTCCTTCTTAAAAACATACAATGTTTTGGCCTCACCTGCTCCCTGTGGTAGCGAATTCCACAGGCTCACCACACTCTGAGTTAAGAAATTTCTCCTCATCTCAGTCCTGAAAGGTTTACCCCTTATCCTTAGACTGTTGCCCCTGGTTCTGGACACCCCAACATCGGGAACATCCTTCCTGCATCTAGTCTGTCCAGACTGATTAAAATTCTGCAGGTTTCTATGAGATCCCTCCCTCACTCTTCTGAACTCCATCAACCTCTACTACTCAATACTGGATATGTCTCCTGCTCCTGCCTGGAAATATCCAAATACATAGAGTTTCAATGAAACTGCGATCTTAACGTCCACTGACAGCTCCGTCATCACTCTGGTGTGAGGTTCCATGTGTTGCAGGAGGTGACACAGCTCTGTGACTAACTCCTTTTTGAATCAGAGTCACCTCACACACTGCTCCTGGGGCAGGTAAGGTAGGAAAAGTGCTCTCATACCTCGTCCAGTCTTGGGTCACCACATCCTCTGTCCTCCCTGAATGTCTGCAGCAGCTCACAACACAACCTCCAGAAAATCATCCACAGCACCTCCACTAACTTTACAATAGCAAAAGTAATTCAAAAGCCCCTCACCTGTAAGTTGGATGTCTGGTCCTTTTAAATAACACTAGAGGGGCTCCTCGTGCTGCTGAATATATGTTCAGCTGAGAGTGACTAACACAGGTGGTCAGTGGACGTGCACAGGCCAAGTTTCAAAGTCACACATCAAAGCTGCTGGAATGGCTGATTGGCACCATATTCAGACCCTTCCTCACACTACCAGCACATGCTTGATAAACCAGGGCTAAATCCCTGTCCAGCACTAAATCCCTGTCCAGCACTAAATCCCTGTCTGGCATGGAGCACTGGAAGTGACCGGCAGCTCAGCTCATACCTTTTTATGGATCCAAGCGTCCATGACGTTGGGCCCTGTGGCGCTGTGGAGCTGAAAACCGTGGTCAGTGGTAGAATAAAGAGGGGGTGAAGTTTATTTTTAAAGCTAATTGAAGAAAATACTAGAAGGTCAAAAGGAATATGGGAACTGTCAGGGGAATGGGACTAACTGGAGGGGTGAGACCATGGAGGGATTCAAACACATGAATGAGAATAATAAAATTAAGGTGCTGCCAGACTGGGAGTCAATGTAAATCAGTGAGCACAAGGGTGATGGGTGATCGGGATTGGTGTGAGTTAGAATACAGGCAGCAGAGTTCTGGATGGGCTGTGGTTTATGGAGGTTTATAAATGGGAGTGTGACCAGGATAGAATTGGAATAGTCAAGTGTGAATTTAACAAAGGCACAGATGAATGTTTCTGCAGCAGATAGGCTGAGGCAGAGGTGGAGATGTGTGTTAGTACAGAGGTGATAGTAGGCAGGGTTGGTGAGAATATGGAGATGAACTCAGCTCAGATTTAAATAGAACACAGAGGTTGCAAACTGTCTGGTTCAGCCTCAGATATTTAGCTATGAGGAGATCGTGGTTCATGGATAGTGGATCGAATTTCTTATGGAGACCAGTGACAACTACACTCTTCCCAAATTTAAATAGCAAGAACATTATTTCAGTGAAACAAATTTTACAGATCTCATAGCAGGAAATAGAGACTTACCAGAGACAGCAAAGTTGGGAGAGTAAATTACAAGCACTCTAATGCACATAGCAATGGTTTATAGAGCTAATATCTGGGGACAGAAATTTGCCAGGAATAACAACAGCAGCAAGGAGGGCAGCGGAAATGACAAGAATGGTAATGCAGTTAAACATGGTTTATAGAATTAATAGCTAGATACAGAGACTTACTAGGGACATCAATAATAGCCAGGAAGGGGTAGTAAATGTATTGAATATTCCTCAGTGCGGAATAGATCCGACTGTTTAATGAGAACTGATCATAATCTGCAGAAAGAAAGTTAAACTCCCAGATGAAACTCCTGCTCATTGTTGTAACATTCCAATCTATTGTACTCTGATTCTGATCTTTCCTCTCCCTCTCTCCGGAGCCGCTGATCCCTGTTAGTGACGGGAGTGATGTGAAACTTCCACCGACACTATCTGATAACACATTGAATGCAGCCCCTTATTAATAGAAGAGGGAAATATTCCAGTAACACAATTAGGGTCCATGGAGACTGACATTAATTGCAGTCACTGAACAAACAGGTTCAGTTAACCCCTTTCAATCCAACAATTTTTGTATCACAATAAAGTAGAACATTCACCCGGTCTGGATGGGAATTCTGAGGGTTGGTGAGAGAAGGAATGGTGCAAATGGAAGAAGCACTGCACAGAATCTGCCAATTCTCTTTGGATATAGGAGTGATGACAGAGCACTTGAGGGCTGCAAATTATACACCTAGTTTACAAAAAGGAGGGATGTGGTAAACCCTGTACTGTCCAGTCAATCTGACGTCAGTGGTGGTGAAATTTCACAACTCAGGACAGAAATATTATTTGCTTGGAAAAGCATAGCATAATAAATTTCAAGCCACATGGATATGCTAATGACAATTCATGTCTGGCAAAGTTCAGCAAGAACTTATCCCAAGGTACTTCACAGCAGCATTATGAAACAAAGTATAACACTGAATCACCAAGGTTAGGTGACCAAATGTTTGATCAAAGAGGCAAGTTTTAAAGGAGTGTCTTCAAGGATAAAAGCGAGGTGGAGAGATGGAGAGATGGAGCTGTGAAGGGAGCGTATTCCAGAGCTTTGGGCCGAGGCAACTGAAGGTGGAGTAATTAAAATCAGGGATGCACAAGAGGCCAGAATTAGAGGAGCAGAGATATCTCAGAGGTTTGTGGGGCTGGAGGGGATTAAAGAGTTAGTGAGGGGTGAGGCAATGGAGGGATTGGAAAACAAGAATGAGAATTTTAAAATCAAGACATTGCTTGACTGCGAGCTGATGTCGGTCAGTGATTGGGAAATGAGACTTGCTGTGACTTAAGGCACAGGCAGCAGAGTTTTAGATGACCTCAAGTTTACAGATGGTAGAATGTGGGAGAATGAGTTCGAATAGTCCAGGCTACAGGTAATGAAAACATGACTGAGAGCTTCAGCAGCGGATGAGTTAAGATGGGGTGAAGTCAGGCGATGTTATTGAAGTGGAAATAGGTGGTGATAGTGATGGCACGAATATAACGGTGGAAGCTCATTTTGTGGTCAACTGTCACAGAATCACAGAATTGTTACAGGCGGCCATTCTGTCCATCGTGTCTGCACTGGCTGTCCAAAAGAGCAATTCATCTAGTACCGCTTCCCTGTCTTCTCCCTGTAACTCTGCACAAACTTCCTTTTCAGACAGCTATCCAATTTCCTCCTGTTTACCTCGATTGAATCTGCCTCCACCACACTCTCAGGCATCACATTCCAGATCTTAAGCACTCTCTGTGTGAAAAAGTTTTCCTCATGTCAACATCTGCTTCTTTTACCAATTACTTTAATTCTTTGCCCTCTCGTTTCAAAACCTTTCAGGAGTGGGAACAGTTTTACTCTATCCACTCTGTCCAGACACATCAACATTTTGAATACCTTTTTTTCCTCTCAGCCTTCTCTTCTCTAAGGAAAATGTTCCCAGTTCTCCAGTCTCTCTTCATAACTGATATTCTTCATCTCTGGAACCATTCTTGTGAATGTTTTTTCACACTCTCCAATGTCTTCACGTTACCTGAAGTGTGGTGCCAAGAACTAGACAGAATACTGCAACTGAGGCAGAACTAGTGTCTCATACAAGTTCAAAATAACCTCTTTGCTTCTGTATTCCATACTGCTGTTAATAAAGCCCAGGATACTGTCTGGTTTATTAACCGCTCTCTCTCAACCTGTCCAACCACCTTCAATGACCTATGCACATATACACCCAGGTCCTTCTGCTCCTGCACACCGTTCAGAGTTGTACCATTTATTCTATATGGCCTCTCCATGTTCTTCCTACCGAAATGAATCACATCACATTTCTCCACATTGAACTTCATCTGCCACCTGTCTGTCCATTCCACCAACTTGTCTATGTCCGTTTGAATTTCTACACTATCCTCCTCACAGTTCACAATGCTTCCAAGTTTTGAATCATCTGCAAACTTTGAAATTGTGCCCTGTGCACCAAGGTCTATGTCATTAATATTTGTCAGGAAGAGAAACGATCCCAGCATTGATCCCTGGGGAACTCCACTACAAGTCTTAAATGAAAACAAGAAGTGCTGAAAAGACTCAGCAGGTCTGGAAGCATCTGTGGAGAGTGAAGCAGAGTTAACGTTTCAGGCCTGTGACCTTTCATCAGAATTGACAAAGGTAAGGAAATAAAGCAAGGTTGGGGCAAAAGAGAAAAAAGAGGTGTTGATAAGACAGAGGGTCAGAGAGATTAACTGACAAGGAGGTCATGGGGCAAAGGCAAAGAGAGTGTGCTTGTGGTGTGGTGAAAGACAAAACGTTAGTGCAGAGAGGGTGTTGAATGACAAAATAATGAACAGCCCTAGCCAAAAGCAGCAACATAAAAAAATCATGTTTAAGGCCAGGAAATGGCAAAAAAAATGATAAAGCAAAATAATTAAAAGAACCAGTCTTGATCTGAAATTATTGAACTCAATGTTCAGTCTGGAAGTCTGTAGAATGCCTAATCGGACAATGACATGCTGTTCCTCGAGCTGACGTTGATGTTCACTGGAACACCGCCTCAGGTAAAAGGCAGATTGGGTGTCCACATTGTGCAGCACCTCCATTCAGTCCAAAAGCATGACACCGAGCTTCCAGTCGCTTCTTATTTCAACACCCTCCACCCGCCCCTCCAGCTCTACTTTTCACATTTCTGTCCTTGTGTTTTCCCCAATACCTCTACTTTCTTTGCTTAAAACCTATTACATTTCTAACCTTTGCCACGTCTGATGAAAGATCTCACACCTGGAACATTAACACTTCTTCTCTCTCCACAGATGCTGCCAGACGTGCTGAGTATTTCCATCACTTTCTGTTTTAATTTCACATTTCCAGCATCTGCAGTATTTTGTTTGATTCTACTACAAACCTTTCTCCAGCCCGAAAAGCATCCAATAATCACGACACTCTGTTTCCTGTCACTCAACCAATTTAGTTTCATGTTGGTACTGTCCTTTTTATTCGACGAGTGACAACTTTGCTCACAAGTCTGTTGTGTGACACTTTATCAAATGCCTTTTGGAATTCCATTTACACCAGATCAACAGCATTGCCGTCATCAATCTTCCATTTCACCTCTTCAGAAACTCCAGCAAGTTAGTAAAACACCATTTTCCCTTAACAAATCCGTGCTGGTCTTCCATAATTATCCCACATTTGTGCGTGTGCCTATTAATGTTGTCCCAAATGTGACACCGAGGTTTGAAACAGACTGCCTCAATCTCAGAGAGTTACCAAGGAGAGGGATGGAATCAAGAGCAAGGAACAGAGTTGGAGTGGGGAGTGAAAACAATGACTTCCGTCTTCCCAATATTTAATTGGAGGAAATTTCTGCTCATCCAGAACTGGATTTCGGATAAGCAGTCTGATAATTTAACAACAGTGGAGGAGTGGAGAGAGGTGGTGGTGAGGTAAACATGATGGCGTTCTTTGATAAAACAATGGAGAGGGTTGATGAGAGTGGTGTGATTGAAGTTATATATATGGACTTTCAAAAGGTGTTTGATCAAGTGACATTCAATAGACAGGTTAGGAAAACTGAACCCCATGGATTAAAGGGACAGTGACAGTGTGGATATAACATTGACTATGGAACAGTAAACAGAGAGAAGTGGTGAAAGGTTGTTGTTCAGACTCGATGTGAGTATGCAGTGGTGTTCCCCAGGGCTCGGCATTAGGACCACTGCTGTTTTTGCTGTTGGAAAACAAGAGGTATGTAGGGCAGAGCCCCCACCTCCTCCCACTTTACAGAGCTTCCCCTCTCTGCAGCCTCTGCTCCATTTGTTTGTCATGTTACAGACACAGAGACACTGTAACTACAGTCCCCATACCTCGTCCAGTGTTGGGTTATCAAATCCTCTGTCGTCCCTGAATGTCTGCACAGCTCACAACACAACCTCCAGAAAACCATCCACAGCACCTCCACTAACTTTACAATAGCTGAAGGAAGTCAAAAGCCCTTCACCTGTAGGTTAACTGCCTATAAATTTTCAATGGCATTAGATGAGGTTCCTCGTGTTGCTGAATGTATGTTTAGCTGAAAGTGACCAACACAGGCGGTCAGTTAACATGCACAGTCCACGTTTCAAAGATGTACATCAAAGCTGCTGGAATAGAAGTTTGATGTGACATTCCACAACTCCTCATGCTACTCGTACACACAATGTACACCCGGGCACAGCACGAAGCAGTGTGCAGGCCACACCAGAAGTGCCTTTAGCTCATCTCACACCCTTTTGTGGATTCAGACTTCCATTGTGTGGGCAACAGTGGTGCTACAGAGCCGAAAATCAACACCAGGGTGAGATAGAGAGGGAATGAAATTCACTTTAAAGGGGGACCTGGAAATGGAATAGGAATGAAGAGGGGAATTGGACTAATTGGAGGGGTGAGGCTATGGAGGGATTCTAACAGAAGAATGGGAATATTAAAGTGAAGGTGCTGCCAGACTGGGAGCCGTTGTAGATCAGTGAGCACAGGGGTGATGGGTGATCAGGATTTGGTGAGAGTTAGGATACAGGCTGCAGAGTTATGGATGGTCTGTGATTTATGGGGGGTTCATAACTGGGAGGATGACCAGGATAGAAATGCAATAGTCAAGTGTGGATTTAACAAAGGCACAGATGAGGGTTTATGCAGCAGATGGGCTGAGGCAGAGCTGAAGATGGGTGTTATTACAGAGGTGGTAGTCGACAGGGTTTGTGATGGGGAGAATATGGAGATGAACACAGCTCAGGTTTAGATAGAACACAGAGGTAGCAAACAGTCTGGTTCAGCCTCAAACATTGGACTTGGAGTATGTCGTTCACAGATATGGGACACAATTTCTTATGGAGACCAATAACATTGGCTTCGGGCTTCAGAGAAAAAAAACAGAATTACTTGAACAGTATTTCAGTGAATCAGGGTTTACAGATCTTATATGTGGAAATAAAGACTTCGCAGGGCAGTACAACAGGAAAGATGAGAATAAATTACGAGAACTATAATATCATGAGCAATGATTGTTGAGCTAAAAGCTGGCGACAGAGATTCACCAGGAATAACAGCAGCAGTAAGGAGGGCAGAGTAAATTCCAGTAACAGTAACGCAGTTAACAATGGTTTGTAAAATTGACAAACTTACCAGGGACACCAACAATAGCAAGGATGGGATAGTAAATGTGTTGTATAATCAACAGTGTGTAATAGATCTGGGATGTTAAAGACAGCGAATCATACGTAGAAAGTATGTAAAGAGGCCATGATAATCCTCTGCCCACTTTTGTAACATTCCAATCCACTGTTCTCAGATTCTGACCCATTGTTGTAACATTCCAATCTATTGTTCTCAGGTTCCGATCTATCCTCTCCCTCTCTCTGGTGCTGCTGATGCCTGTAAGTGGTGAAGCTGATAATCCACTGGTGCAATGGTATTAAACCTTGAAAGGAATCACTTATTAATAGAAGATGGAAAACCTCCAGTGACACAATTAGGGTCCATGGAAACTGTCATTAACGACAGTCACTGAACAAACAGGTTCTGTTAACCACTTCCCATCCAACACTTTTTGTACCTCAAAAAAGTAGAACATTTACTCGATCTGTATGGGATGTATGAGGGTTACTGAGGAAAGGAAATGTGGAAGTAGCATAGGCCCTGGACAGAGTCTTCTGATCCTCCTTGGATATGGGAGTGATAACAGAGGACTGGAGGGTTGTACATGTTGCAGCATGTTTAAAAAAGGAGAGATGGGGTAAAACCTGTATTTACTGACCAGTCAATCTAATGTCGGTGTTTGGAAATTTCTAAAGGTCACAACCAGGAGATAAGTATGCCCTGCTCAAAAAGGGATAATAACTGAGAAGCAGCATGCAAATGCGAATTCCAAATCATATCTGGCAAACGACAACAACAACAAGGTATTTTATATAGTGCCTTTAATGTAATAAAACATCCCAAGATGCTTCATAATAAAACAAAACATGATACGGAGAGATATAAGAAATTATTAGGTCAGAGGACCAAAAGCGTGGTTAAAGAGATAGGTTTTAATGGGTGTCTTAAATGAGGAAAGGGTGGTGGAGAGGTGGCGGGATGGAGAGGTGGAGAGGTACAAGGAGGGTATTCGAGAGCTTGGAGCCTAGGCAACTGAAGGTGTGGTCACCAATGGTGGAACAGTTAATATCAGGGATGCACAAGAGGCTGGAATTAGAGGAGCACAGATATATTGAAGGGTTGTGGGGACGGATCTTACAGATACAGGATGGGGGCGAGGTCATGGAAGAAAAATAAGTTGAGAATTTAAATAAAGACAATACTTGATCAGGAGTCAAAGTCGGTCAGTGACATGTGCACCGGACTTGGCACGATTTCGGACATGGCAACAGAGTTCTGGAGGACATTAAGTTAGCAGAGAGCAGCAGGCGGGAAATCAGAGAGGAGTGTGTTGGAGTAGTCATGTCTCGGGGTAAAGAAAGCATTAATGAGTTTCAGCAGTAGATGGGCTGAGACAGGGGTGAAGTCGGCGCTCAAACTGAGGTGGAAATAGGCGGTTGTAATGATATCCTGAAAATGAGGTTAAAGCTCATTTTGTGATCAAATGTGACACCAAGGCTGCAAAACAAATTGTCTGAATCTTCGACTGATACAGGGAGAGGGATGGAATCAATAGCAAGGGAACAGAGTTGGAGTGGGGCGTGAAAACAATGGCTTCAGTCTTCCCAATATTTAATTGGAGGAAATTTCTGCTCATCCAGCACTGGATGACGGATAAGCAGTCTGATAATTTAACAACAATGGAGGAGTGGAGAGAGGTGGTGGTGAGGTAAACTTGGTGTAGTTATTTCGTGAAACAATGGAGAGAGTTGATGAGGGTGGTGTGATTGAAGTTATATATATGATCTGTCAAAAGGTGTTTGATCAAGTGACATTCAACAGACAGGTTAGAAAAGCTGAACCCCATGGATTAAAGGGACAGTGACAGTGTGGATTTCACATTTGCTAATGAACAGTAAACAGAGAGAAGTGGTGAAAGGTTGTTGTTCAGAATCGATGTGAGTATACAGTGGTGTTCCCCAGGGCTCGGTATTAGGACCATTGCTCGTTTTGCTCTTGGAAAACCCGATTTGGGTAGGGCAGAGCCCCCTCCCCCTGTTCTTTGCAGAGCTTCCCCTCTATTCAGCCTCTGCTCCATTTGTTGGTCATGTTACGGACCCAGAGACACTGTAACTACAGTCCACATACATCGTCCAGAGTTGGGTCACCAAATCCTCTGTCCTCCGTGAATGCCTGCAGCAGCTGACAACACCACCTCCAGAAAACCATCCACAGCACCTCTACTAACTTTACAATAGCAGAAGCAAGTCGAAAGCCCTTCACCTGTAAGTTGGATGCCCGGTCCTTTTAAATAACACTAGAGGGGCTTCCTGGTGCTGCTGAATGTATGTTCAGCTGAGAGTGTATAACACAGGCGGACAGTGGACATGCACAGACCAAGTCTCGAGGTAACAGTGAAGTCTTCCAGCCAAAATGGACAGTTTGACCTTTTCCCACATTATACTCCATTTGCCAGTTCTTTGACCACTCATTTAGCCTATCTATATCCCTTTGTAGCCTCCTTATGTCCTCTTCATCACTTACCTTCTTACCAATCTTGGAGACATTAGCAAATTTGGCAAGCATACCTTCGGTCCATTCATCAAAATCATTTATATCAATTGTAAAAAGTTGAGACCCCAGCACTGATCGCGGTAGCACACCAATCGTCGCAGCTTGCCAGCCAGAAAATTTCCCCTTTATGCCTACTCTGTTTCCTGTTAGCTAGCCAATCCTCTATCCATGCCAATTATGTTACCCCCTAAATGATGAGCTTTTATTTTCCACAATGACGTTTGATGTGGCACGTTATGAAATGCCTTCTGGAAATCTAAGTACTGTAGATCCACCAGTTCCCCTTTATCCACAGTACATGTTACTTCTTCAAAGAACTCCAATATATTGGTTAAACATGATTTCTCTTTCACAAAACCATGTTGTCTCTCCTGATCACCTTGATTTTTTCTACATGCACTGCTATAACGTCTTTAATAATAGCTTCTAACATCTGATCCATAGCTGAAAGCCATTCTCACCTGCCACAGGTTGTATGTACACTATGTCTCTTCTTATGTTATGCTCTATTTGAACTGTTACTCCTCAAAGAGTCACAGAATTATAGAGATATACAGCACAGAAACAGGACCTTCAGCCCATTCTGTCTGTGCCAGCCATCAAGCTCCAAACTATTCTAATCTCAGTTCCCAGCACTTGGCCTGTAGCCTTGTATGCCATGACGTTTCAAGTGCTCATCTAAATACTTCTGAAATGTTGTGAGTGTTCCTGCTCCGACCCTTTCTTAAGGCAGTGCCTTCCAGATTCCAACCACCCTCTGGGAGAAAATTATTTTCCTCAAATCCCTTGTAAATCTCCAGCCCCTTACCTTAAATCAACTCCCCCTGGTTATTGACCCCTCCGCTAAGGGAAAGTAGATTCTTCATATCTAACCTATCAATGCCCCTCACAATTTTGTATCCCACAATCATGACACCCTTCATCCTTCTCTGCTCTGAGGAAAACAACCCTAGCCTTTCCTGTCGCTCTTCATAGCTGAAATGCTCCAGCCCAGGCAACATCCTGGCGAATCTATTCTGCACCCTCTCCATTGCCATCACATCCTTCCTATAGTGTGGCAACCAGAACTATACACAGTACTCCAGTTGTGGCCGAACTGGAGTTTAATACTATTCCATCATAACCTCCCTGCTCTTATATTCTATGCCTCGGCTAATAAAGGCAGGAGTCCCATACGTCTTCCTGACCACATTGTCTACCTGTGCTGCTGCCTTCAGTGATCAATGGACAAGTACAACAAGGTCCTGTAATCTCAGGCTTTCCTCCTCACTATTTACAAAACAATCAATTTTCGTGTCAGCTGCGAACTTACTGATCTGACCTCCGATATCCACGTCTAAATCATTAATGTACACTACAAACAGCAAGGGTCCCAGCACCGATCCCTGCAGTACACCACTGGTCACAGGCTTCCACTCGCAAAAACAGCCCTTGACCATCACCCTCTGCCTCCTGCCGCTAAGCCAATTTTGGATCCAATTTGCCAAATTGCCCTGGATCCCATGGGCTCTTACCTTCTTAACACATCTCCCATGCGAGACACTATCAAATGCCTTACTGAAGTCCTTGTAGACTACTGCTTTACCCTTATTTACACCCCTAGTCACCGCCTCGAAAATAATCAAATCAATTTAGTTAGACACGAACTCCCCTTGACAAAGCTATACTGACTATCCCTGATTAATCCCTGCCTCTCGACGTGGAGATTAATCCGGTCCCTCCGATTTTTTTCCAATGGTTTCCCTGCAATAAATTGCTTGTGACCCTTCGACCTCCTTTTGCTTAATCTGTGACCCGAGATCAGATGTTACAGTGGTGTAGGAGTGGCAACAGAGTTCATGTCAAAGTCCTGCCTCCCTTTTATATGATCCTACAAAATGGACATGGACTACTGGGCAGTAATGTGCTCAAAGGTTATCAGCAGTAATTGATTATCCCTATATTTGCATACTGTAGAACATTAAACCATACCCCTGCTCTGGTGTCCAGTGCACCTTCAATATTCATGATTAAAATATCAGAGGAGTGGGTACCAGACACCTCTGATGACCCTGAGCTGCAGGCGATTCTCGAGTCGGTGCTGAGTGTATTCACAACCCATAAAGATGACTGTGGAAACATGAGCAGACCGGAAGAAATTAACTGACCATTGCATGATCCATGAAGCAGTATTCATACCGAGCTGAGATTATATCATATATTCCAGACACTATCAGGTCATTGTTATACCAGGGTGTAGTTCACAAAGACACATTCATTACTAACTGCCCGATTTGGCCGGTTAGAAAATCGCATGGCAGCTGGTGACTGACTGTTGACCATCACAAACTCAACTCAGTCATCCCTGTGTGATCCCGGATGTCTGAAAGACACCTATCCTACTCTCCCTGATTCCCAGCAGCAGGGCTGTCTTCACCACCCTGGATATCTCTAATCGTTATTGGAGTATCCCAGTAAAGCTCGAGGGACAATTTAAATTCTCATTCACTTCTGAGGACCAGAGGTACCCCGGAAATGACTGTCACAAGGGGATCCATGATAACTCCACTATTTCCCACTAACGTACGGCCGGGCCCTTATGAGCTTTTCACAGTCTTCCTGCTTGCTGCAATGTGTCGATGGTCTCCTCCTCACCACCACAGACCGTGTCCACACATTTAACCCTTTTACAGGAACTGCTGCAATAACTTTGGGAGCTGGACTAAAAGACCATCCACGTCAGGCCCAGCTGTGCAAGATCGTGTCAAATTTCCAAGTGTCCAGGTTGGATCATCCTGCACCAGCCCAGACGAACATCAGGTGGAGACCATCCAGTGTCAACCCCTGTCCAGCTCAAAGACTGCCCTGTGTCCTATCCTCAGGCTGGTGGGGCATCAGTGGACCCTCATCCAGTGTCCACCCCTGTCCACCTTAAAGACTGCCCTGTGCCCTCTCCTCAGGCTGGTGGGGTGTAGTGAACCCTCATCCAGTGTCTACCCCTGTCCACCTCAAAGACTGCCCTGTGTCCTATCCTCAGGCTGGTGGGCTATCAATGGATCCTGATCCAGTGTTTATCCTTGTCCACCTCAAAGACTGCCCTGTGTCCTATCCTCAGGCTGGTGGGGTGTAGTGAACCCTCACCCAGTGTCTACCCCTGTCCACCTCAAAGACTGCCCTGTGTCCTATCCTCAGGCTGGTGGGGTATCAATGGACCCTGATCCAGTGTTTATCCTTGTCCACCTCAAAGACTGCCCTGTGTCCTATCCTCAGGCTGGTGGGACATCGGTGGACCCTCATCCAGTGTCCACCCCTGTCCACCTTAAAGACTGCCCTGTGTCCTATCCTCAGGCTGGTGGGGTGTAGTGAAACCTCATCCAGTGTCTACCACTGTCCACCTCAAAGACTGCCCTGTGTCCTATCCTCAGGGTCGAGGTATCATTAGTCCCTCATCCAGTGTCTACCCCTGCCCACATCAAAGACTGCCCTGTGTTCTATCCTCAGGGTTGAGGTATCATTAGTCCCTCATCCAGTGTCTACCCCTGCCCACATCAAAGACTGCCCTGTGTTCTATCCTCAGGGTTGAGGTATCATTAGTCCCTCATACAGTGTCTACCCCTGCCCACATCAAAGACTGCCCTGTGTTCTATCCTCAGGGTTGAGGTATCATTAGTCCCTCATACAGTGTCTACCCCTGCCCACATCAAAGACTGCCCTGTGTTCTATCCTTAGGCTGGTGGGGTATCAGTGGACGCTCATCCAGTGTCCACCCCTGTCCACCTCAAAGACTGCCCTGTCTCCTATCCTCAGGCTGGTGGGCTATCAATGGACCCTCATCCAGTGTCCACCCCTGTCCACCTCAAAGACCGCCCTGTGTCCTATCCTCAGGCTAGTGGGCTATCAATGGACCCTGATCCAGTGTTTATCCTTGTCCACCTCAAAGACTGCCCTGTGTCCTATCCTCAGGCTGGTGGGGTGTAGTGAAACCTCATCCAGTGTCTACCACTGTCCACCTCAAAGACTGCCCTGTGTCCTATCCTCAGGGTCGAGGTATCATTAGTCCCTCATCCAGTGTCTACCCCTGCCCACATCAAAGACTGCCCTGTGTTCTATCCTCAGGCTGGTGGGGTATCAGTGGACGCTCATCCAGTGTCTACCCCTGCCCACATCAAAGACTGCCCTGTGTTCTATCCTTAGGCTGGTGGGGTATCAGTGGACGCTCATCCAGTGTCCACCCCTGTCCACCTCAAAGACTGCCCTGTCTCCTATCCTCAGGCTGGTGGGCTATCAATGGACCCTCATCCAATGTTTATCGTTGTCCACCTCAAAGACTGCCCTGTGTCCTATCCTCAGGCTTGTGGGGTATCAGTGGACCCTCATCCCTCGATTTGCAGAGACTGTAACTCCTCTTTATGAACTACCTAATGGTGATGATGACCAGGTTTAACCCGGTTGGACTGAAGCAGTAACACGAATGAAGACAGCTTTCGCCCAGGCAACGTGTCTTATCTCACTTAACCCTGACAAGACTTCATTCGTCTGACATGGCGATGGGGGACACAGTGAAAAGCCTGGTTGCTGTCCTATGTAGAGAAAACCAGGAGAAACTACTTCCCATTGTGAATGACTCCAGAATTGTGAATGGGTCTGAACTGGTTTACTCCGTTTGTGAAGAACATTTGTTAACCATGTTCTGGGACATCAAACATTTCACTTAGATCACGGGGTTCAACAGGGTGATACTGCCCAGTCCATTAGAAACTTTCCCAGTGTAGGAAATCATTAGTAATAGTATTCCCCTGTCAGAGAGTCGTCGAGTCATAGTCATTTCAGCACAGAATGTGGCCATTTGTCCCATCGAGTCTATGCCTGCTCTTTGTAGATAAATCCAGACAGTCTCATTCCCCAGCTGTCTCCACATTCCTGCAAGTTTATTTCCCTCAAGTATCCATCCAATATCTTTTTGAAATCATTCACCATCTCTGCGTCCACCACCATCGTAGGCAGTGATTTCCAGGCCATTCCCACTCACTCACTTCCCGCACCAACAGGTTCTTAAACATGATTTCCTATTCATACATCCATGTTGACTATGCCAATCAGGTCATTATTATCCAAGTGCCCATTGATCACATCCTTTCGAATAGATTCTAGCATTTTCCCAACGATTAACGTAATGTTAACAGATCTGTAATTCCCTGTTTTCTCTCTCCCTCCTTTCTTAAATAGTGGGGTGACATTTGCTGCCTTCCAATCTCCAGGAACCCGAATCTATAGAATGTTGTAAGATGATCACCAATGCATCCACTATCTGCATTGCTAGCTCTTTCAACACTCTGGGATGTAGGATATCAGGTCCTGGGGACGTATCAGCCTTCAGCTCCATTAATTTCACAAACACAAACTCCTGACTAATATTAATTTCCTTTAATTCCTCTTTCCCCCAACATCTTGGATCTCTAATTCTGGGAGATTTCTTACATATTCCTCAGTGAAGACAGACACAAAATAATCATTTAACTTCTCTGCCATTTCTCTATTCCCCATTATAAATTCTCCTGACTCTGTCTGTAATGGACCCACATTTATCTTCGCCAAACGTTTCCTTTCTACGTACCTGTAGACGTTTTTACAGCCTGCTTTTATATTTTTGCTAGCTAACATTCATATTCTATTCTCCATTTCTTTATAAGTTTCTTCATCCTCCTTTGTTATATTGTGAAATCCTCCCAATCCTCAGGTTTTCTACTATTTATGGCAACTTTATAGGCATTTTCATTTAATCTTATGCAGTCCTTAACTTCCGTTGTTATCCACTGTTGACTGCCTTTACTTTTGGGGTCTATGTGCCTTGATAGAATGTATAGCTTCTGTAAATTATGCAATATTTCATTAAAGACTATCCATTACGACTGTCATACCTTTCAATGCATGTTTACATTCCACCTCGGCCAATTTGCCCCTCATACCTTCATAATTTACTTTGTTCAAATTTAACACCCTGGCTTAAGATTGCACGTTCAAACATCATGTAAAATTCTATTATGGTCATTCATCCCTAAATGTTATTTTACAATAACATTAGTTAACCCTGTCGCATTACATTATACTAGATCTAAAACAGACTGTTTTCTAATCGGTTCCTCAACTAATGCTCCAGAAAATCATCCCTAACACACTCCAGAAACTTGTCATCCCTAGCAGAAGTTCTCATTAGGTTTACCCAATCTATATGAAGATTGAAGTCACCCGTGAATACTGTGTTACCCATGCTACATGATGCTCTAATCTCCGGATTAATGCCATCCCCCACACTACCACTACTGTTTGGTGGTCCATAAAAAAACTCCTAACAATGTTTACTGCCCCTTGTTTCTTAGCTCCACCCAAACAGATTCCACATTTTGTTCTTGAGCCCTGAGATCCTCCCTTACTAATGTACTGATCCCATCCCATATTATCAGCACAACAGCACTGCCTTTTGCTTTTTGCCTATCCTTCATATATGTCGAACATACTTGTATATTCAGTTCTCAGGCTTGGTCACCCCGTAGCCACATTTCCGTTATGACAATTGGATCAGACATAATTACCTCCATTTCGGCCTTTAAATCATCAATCTTGTTGGGAATACTGCGTCCATTCAGGTAGAGCGCCCTTAACCTTGTCATCTTGACATTCAGCATTCTAAGACAAGTTGATGCTCACTTTTGTGTTGCCTGCTTCTAATGTCACTTTCTACTTTTCTACCTCCTGTTACCAGCTTTACTTCCTCCCAATTTGATCCTTCATTCCAATTTCAAAAGGAAACTGGATGGGTACTTGAAGGAAGAGAACATGCAGGGCTATGGGGATCAAGTGTGGGAGCAGGACTGAGTGAATTGCTCAACAGGGAAAGGGCACCGTCTCGATAGGCAGAATGGACTCCCTCTGTGCCATAAGTGATTCCATTAATCAATGATGGGTGTGTCAGCTGCTTCTGCATGGAAAGGTCAAGATACATCGAAGTTCAATGAAACTGCGACGTTAACAGCCACTGGCAGCTCCGTCCTCCCCCTGGTGTGAGGCTCCAGGTCATGTTACAGGAGCTAACACAGCACTGTGACCACCTCTTTATTGATTCAGAGTCACCTCACACACTGCTCCTGGGTTAGGTGCAGGTAGGAAAAGTGCTCTTGGCAAACCCGGGGTGGGTAGGACCGAGTCCCCTCCTCCTCTCTCTTTACAGAGCTTCCCCTCTCTGCAGCCTCTACTCCATTTGTTAGTCATGTTACAGTCCCAGAGACACTGTAACTACAGTCGCCATACCTCCTCCAGAGTTGGGTCACCAAATCCTCTGCCCTCCCTGAATGTCTGCAGCAACTCACAACACAAACTATAGAAAACCATCCACAGCACCTCCACTAACTTTACAAGAGCAGAATTAAGTCAAAAGCCCATCACCTGAAAGTTGCATGCCTGATGCATTTAAATAACACGAGAGGGGGTTCCTCGTGCAGCTGAATGTTTGTTCAGCTGACAGTGACTAACACAGGCGGTCAGTGGACATGCGCAGACCAAGTTTCAAAGACGTACGTCAAAGTACTGGAATAGCAGTTTGATGTGACATTCCATATCTCCTCATTGTACGAGTGCATACAATGTTCACCCGGGATCGAATGCTGCACAGCGTGGGACGGTGTGCACACCATGCCAGAAGTGGCTGGTAGCTCAGCTCACACCTTTTGTGGATCCAGGCTTCCATAGTGTAGGAAAGAGTGGTGTTGTAGAACCGAAAATGATCACCAGGCAGATAGAGATGGAAGGAAATTCACTTTAAAAGGAAACATGGAAATAGATTTGAAGGCAAAGGTTTTTCTGGGATGTGGGAATGAACACAATGAGACTAATGGGAGGGGTGAGGCCAGGGAGGGATTCAAACACAAGAATAAGATTATTAAAATTAAGGTGCTGCCAGACCGGGAGCCAATGTAGATCACTGAGTACAGGGGTGATGGGTGATCGGGATTTGATGTGAGTTAGGATACAGGCAGCAGGATTCTGGATGGACTGTGGTTTATGGAGGTTTATAACTGGGATGGTGACCAGGATAAAATTGGAACAGTCAAGTGTGGATTCAACAGTGACACGTATGAGGGTGTATGCAGCAGATGGGCTGTGGCAGTGGTGGAGACGGGTGATATTACAGAGGTGGTAGTAGGCAGGGTTGGTGATGAAGAGAATATGGAGATGAACTTTGCTCAGGTTTAGACAGAACACCGAGGTTGTAACCTGTCTGGTTCAACATCTGACATTGGGCAGGGTCGGGTATGTGGCTCTCAGATAGGGGACAGAATTTCTTATGGAAAACAATGATACTGTCTTCAGTCTTCAAAAATAATTAAAGTACTTGACCAGTATTTCAGTGAACCAGGGTTGGCAGATACTATATGTGGGAATAGAGACTTACCAGGGGCAGTAACAGCAGGAAAGATGAGAGCAAATTTCAAGAACTATTATACAGATAGCAATAGTATGTAGAGCTGATAGCTGGAGATAGATATTCACCAGGAATAACAACAGCAGCAAGGAGGGCAAAGTAAATTGCAGGAGCAGTAATGCAGTTCAACATGGTTTATAAAATTAATAGCTGTATTGCCAAATTTACCAGGGGCAGCAACAGTTGCGAGGATGGGATAGTAAATGTGTTGAATAATCAGCAGTGTAAAATAGATCTGAGAAGTTAAAGACAGCGAATCATGCGCTGAAAGCTTGTAAAGAGGCCACGATAAACCTCTGCCCACTGTTGTAACATTCCAATCTATTGTTCTCAGAATCTGACCCATTGTTGTAACATTCCAATCTATTGTTGTCAGGTTCCGATCTATCCTCTCCCTCTCTCTAGAGCCGCTGATCTCTATACGTGTTGAGGCTGATACTCCACTGGCGTGATGGGATAACACCTTGAAAGGAATCCCTTATTGATAGAAGATGGAAAACCTCCAGTGACACATTTAGGGTCCATGGAGATTGACTTCAATTACAGTCACTGAACAAACATATTCAGTTAACCACTTTCCATCGAACACTTCTTGGAACTCAAACAAGTAGGACATTTTCCCAGTGTGATAGGTTGTGTGAGGGTTACTGAGGGAAGTAAATGTGGATATAGAAGAGGTACTGGACAGAATCTTCCAATCCTCCTTGGATATGGAAGTTATGACAGAGGACAAGACGGTTGTAAATGTTACACCCTGTTTAGAAAAGGAGAGATGGGGTAAACCCTGCACTGACCAGTCAGTCTAATGACAGTGTTTAGAAATTTCGAAAGGTCACAACCAAGCGATAGGTATTCCTTGCTCGAAAAAAATGGGATATTAGTTGAGAAGCAGCACAGAAATGCGAATCCCAAATCATGTCTGGCAAACGTCAACAACAACAACTTATTTTATTTAGTGCATTTAATGTAATAAAACATCCCAAGATGCTTCACAGGAGCATTATAAAATAAAATATAACACCGAGACAAATAAGGAAATATTATGTCAGATGACCAAAAGCGTGGTCAAAAAAGTAGGTTTCAATGGGTACATTAAAGAAGGTAAGCATGGTGGAGAGATGGAGAGATGGAGGGGTGCAAGGAGGGTATTCCAGTGCTCGGGGCCTAGGCAACTGAAGGTGTGGCCAACAAAGGTGGAACAGTTAATAACAGGGAGGTAGAAGAGTCATGAATTAGAGGAGTTCAGATATATTGAAGGGTTGTGCGGTTGGAGGATATTACAGATACAGGCCGGGGGCGAGGTCATGGAGGGAAAACAAGGTGAAACATTTAAATAAAGACATTGCCTGATCATGAGTCAATGTCAGTCAGTGATATATGAACAAGCCTTGGTGCGAGTTAGGACATGGGCAGCAGAGTTCTGGGGGACCTTATGTTTACAGAGAGCAGCATGCGGTAGACCAGCCAGGAGTGAACTGGAATAGTCATGTCCAGGGGTAATGAAGGCATGAATGAATTTCAGCAGCAGAAGGGCTGAGACAGGGGTGAAGTCAGGCTCTGTTACTGAGGTGGAGATAGGCGATTGTAATGATTGCATGAGTATTATGTTAGAAGCTCATTTTGTGATTAAATGTGACACCAAAGTTGTAAACAGTCTGTCTGAATCTCAGACTGTTACCAGGGTGGGATCAATAGCAGGGGAACAGAGCTGGAGTACGGAGTGAAAACAATGACTTCAATTTTACCAATATTTAATTGGAGGAAAGTTCTTCTCATCCAGTACTGGATGTCGGATAAGCAGTCTGATAATTTAACAACAGTGGAGGAGTGGAGAGAGGTGGTGCTGAGGTAAACTTGGTGGAGTTCTTTCATGAAACAATGGAGAGGGTTGTTGCAGGTGGTGTGATTGAGGTTATATATATGAACTTTCAAAAGGTGTTTGATCAACTGACATTCAATAGACAGGTTAGGAAAACTGAACCCGATGGATCAAAGGGAGAGTGACAGTGTGGAGATAACATTGTCGAATGAACAGTAAACAGAGAGAAGTTGTGAAAGATTGTTGTTCGGACTCGATGGGAGTATACAGTGGTGTTCCCCAGGGCTCGGTATTAGGACCACTGCTCGTTTTTCTATTGGAAAGCCTAGGGTTGGTAGGGCAGAGCCCCCTCCTCCGCCCTCTTTATAGTGCTTCCCCTTTCTGCAGCTTCCGCTCCATTTGTTGGTCATGTTACAGACCCAGAGACACTGTAAATACTGTCCCGAGACCTCATCCAGAGTTGGGTCACCAAATCCTCTGTCCTCCCTGAATGTCTGCTGCAGCTCACAATACAGACTCCAGAAAACAATCCACTGCACCTCCACTAACTTTACAATAGCAGAAGCAAGTCAAAAGCCCCTCACGTGTAAGTTGGATGCCTCGTCCTTTTAAATAATAATAGAAGGGGCTCCTCGTGTTTCTTAATGTATGTTCAGCTGAGCGAGACTAACACAGGCGATCAGTGGACATACACAGACCAAGTTTCAAAGATGTACGTCAAAGCTGCCAGAATGGCTGATTGACACCATATTCAGTCCCTTCCTTACACTACAGACACACGCATGTTACAGCCACGCGAGCACCCCGGCCAGTCTGGGTTTCCTGTACAATGTGCTGGATGGTACCAGCAGTGCAGCTCACACCATTTTATGGATCCAAACTTCCACAGCACCAGTGGAGCTGGAGAGATGAAATGTGTGGTCAGGGAGAGAGACAGAGAGACCATGCCAGTATGTCCCGTCGCAACCTACAACAGCCTTCCACACTATCCACAACTCCAGCAACCTTCGTGTCAACCTTCGTGGCAATTGGCTGGCCCATAGAACTCAGAGTGTGGTAGTAGATGGAAACTATTCAGCATGGAGCTCGGTGACCAGTGGTGTTCCACAAGGATCTGTTCTGGGACCTCTGCTCTTTGTGATTTTTATACATGACTTGGATGAGAAAGTGGAAGGCTGGGTTAGCAAGTTTGCCGATGACACGAATGTTGCTGGAGTTGTGGATTGTGTGGAAGGCTGTTGTAGGTTGCAACTGGACATTGACAGGATGCAGAGCTGGGCTGGGACGTGGCAGATGGAGTGCAACCTGGAAAAGTGTGAAGTGATTCATTTTGGGAGGTCGAATTTGAATGCAGATGACAGGCCTAAAGACAGGATTCTTGGTAGCGTGGAGGAACAGAGGGATCTTGGGGCCCATGTCCATAGATCGCTCAAAGTTGCCACCCAAGTTGATAGGGTTGTTAAGAAGGCGTATGGTGTGTTGGCTTTCATTAACAGGGGGATTGAGTTGAAGAGCTGCGAGGTTATGCTGCAGCTCTATAAGGCCCTGGTTCGACCACACTTGGAACATTGTGTTCAGTTCTGGTCGCCTCATTATAGGAAGGATGTGGAAGCTTTAGAGAGGGTGCAGAGGAGACTTACCAGGATGCTGCCTGGACTGGAGGGCATGTCCTACGAAGAAAGATTGAGGGAGCTAGGGCTTTTCTCATTGGAGCGAAGAAGGATGGGAGGTGACTTGACAGAGGGGTACAAGATGATGAGAGGCATAGATAGAGTGGATAGCAAGATACTTTTTCACAGGGTGGAAAGGGCTATCACCAGGGGGCATAATTTTAAGGTGATTGGAGGAAGATTTCGGGGAGATGTCAGAGGTAGGTTCTTTACACAGAGAGTGGTGGGTGCGTGGAATGCGCTGCCAGCGGTGGTAGTAGAAGCAGATACATTAGGGACATTTAAGCGACTCTTGGATAGGCACATGGATGATCGTAGAATGAAGGGTAGGTAGTTAGTTTGATCTTAGAGTAGGTTAAAGGTTCGGCACAACATCGTGGGCCTAAGGGTCTGTACTGTGCTGTACTGTTCTATGTTCTATGTTCTATGTGGCACCTTATCAAATGCCTTCTGGAAATCTTTGTACAGTGCATCCACCAGTTTCCCTTTATCCACAGCACATGTTACTTCTTCAAAGAACTCCAGTTAATTGGTTAAATATAATGTCCCTTTCACAAAACCATGTTGACTCTACCTGATCGCCTTGAATTTTTCTACCTGCCTTCTATAAAATTTTTAATAATAGCTTCTAAAATCTAATCCACAGCCAGAAAGCCTTTCTCATCGGTCACATATTGTTGCTCTGCTATGTTTATTCTGATTTTGTGCTGTATTTGAACCGTCACTCCTCAATAAACTGGTTGTGACCCTTTCACCTCCTTTTGGGTAATCTGTGACCCTAGATCAGACCTTACAGTGGTGTAGGAGAGGGAACACAGAGATCGGGATATTAGGCTTGGTTTACTTGGTTTGTGAGAAATAGCAAACTCCGTTGAGTGATCATTGCTGAGATTGGGTAGGACATTTGGCAAACAAAGAGAGTTTACACTCAATCAAACGTGTGTGTTCATCACTAAGAGCGTGGTGGGGGTGGGGGGGGGGTGAATTTCAGAAAGTTTTGAATAAGTAAAGTCAGAAATACAATCTCACTAGCATATCACAGGAAATAGTCAATTGATAACCTGGGAGAGAAGAAAAACAGGCACGCCTGGGGAGACGGACATACTAAGGATTTTCGAGGTGTATGATGGGAATTACCATTTTATTCTCAATGGAATATCTGAGGATGTCCAGAAGTGCACATTTAAGCTAAAAAAAAGGCTGAGATAAGTTAGTCAATGGGGCACATCTGTGTACCTGAACAGAAAGTGCCAGAAATACTCAGTGGGTCTGGCAGCATCGGTGTAGAGAGAAACAGAGTTCATGTTTCAGATCTGTGACCCTTCATCAGAACTGGTAAACGTTAGAAATGTTGATGTACAAGCTGGAGATGGTAAGACCATGGACCTCCTGCTTTCCATACCCCCCCCCCCAATCCTTCACCTCAAACCTCCCCTTCTGATTTTATACTTTCCAATGACAACCCAATACTACCAACTTCCCAGTCACAGCAGTTCCAGAGACAGAAAGAGAGCAGCAAAAGAGCACTGATGGAGAAGCCCCATCACTTGGTCTGACACTCACAGCCACCAGATCAAATACTTACAGTGCGTGTACCTTAGAGGCTGGTATAGAGTCAGAATCTGCATGTGGTGAGTCACCGAGCATGAGTGAGCTTCAGCCAGGCCAGGGGGAAAGGATAGTTCATGTGACAGATCACCGGAGGGCGAGGTCACAAACGAGTTATAATACACAGGACTCAGATGTGAACATTGCTGGAGCTGCTGCCCATGTCGAGGTGGTGCAGTCTGAATCCGAGTCCTCAAGGCCTAGAGCAGCTCGAGGAAGTCCTGCAAGGGCATCTGCAGTCTCCCTCAGTGAAAGTCAGCAGCCTTCCACCAGCCATGCTGCAGCCACTGGGAAACACTGTGTAGGAGCAGTAGGCAGGTTGAGGGAATCCACAAGACAGGGACTAAGGGAATACACAAGGGTGAATAGTTCAGTTTTGTTTGTATAATTGCATGTGTTGTTGGATAAAGATGATCATGAAAAACATTTTGTTGGTGTTTTTATTGCAGGATGGTTACCTAGGGGACGCTGTGATGGGGAATCTCAGATGGATGTAATGGTGGAGAAGAGGGGGATCCATGGTAGGAAAGGGAAGTTGTCCTCTCAGAACTGGAATCTTAGCAGCGTCTCACTGCCAGCCTGTCCGGGTTGAAATCATCCAGGAAATATCCTCCCTGCCTCCTCCTCCTCCTACTGAGGTAGCCTGCGGATTCCTGTTGCCAAAGCCTGTGTCCTCATGATGGTGATGATGTGAAGGGTGCAGCAGAACACCATGAACTTGGACACCTGCTCCAGTGTGTACTGGAGGGCTCCCCCTGAGCGGTTCAGACATCTGAAGCATTGCTTCACCTGGTGGTTTTGTGTGGGGGAGGGGAGTGTCTAGAGTTTAGAGGTCATGAACCACATTTTGGTTCTGCATGGGGGCCCGATGTGTTGGGACCGACTGACTGCTTCAGAATGAAGGTATGGTGGCTGCTGCCAGGATAGTGGACATTTACCAACATGATGTACTGGGCATGCTCACACACCAACTGTACATTGATGGAGTGAGAGTTCTTCCAGTTCCTGTACTTCTCCCCGTTGCCATGGGGATCCCGCAGAGACAACTAGACCATCAGGATTCCCGCTATCCTGACAAAGCCACGGGATCTCTCACCTGCTTCTCCCTGCTGAGGGAGCAGACAGTATAATTCACCTTACCCGACATAGATGGCCTCCGTCACAAAACAGATACATCAATGGACAACATAATGAGAGATAATGGATACGTCACCCGTTCTTGATGGAAAGAACCAGATAAGAACATAATAACATAAGAAGTAGGAGCAGGAGTAGGCAATTCAGCCCCTCAAGCCTGCTTTGCCATTCAATATGATCATGGCTGATCTCATCTCGGCCTCAACTCCACTTTCCTGCCCGTTCTCCATAACTCTTCAACCCATTACTAATTAAAAATCTGTCTATAGCCTCCTTAAATTTACTCAATGTCCCGGCATCTACTGCAATCCGGGTAGTGAATCCCACAGACACACGACCCTTTGAGAGAAGAAATTTCTCTTCATCTCTATTTTAAATCCTTAACCCTTCTCCTAAAACAATGACCTCTCAAATTAGGTTGCCCCACAAGAGGAAACGTCTTCTCTATGTCTACTTTGTCAATCCCCTTAATCATCTTATATACCTCAATTAGATCGACTCTCATTCTTCTAAACTCTAGAGAGTAAAGGCATAAAGAGCTCAATCTTTCTTCATAAGACAAACCCTTCATCCCTGGAATCAATCTAGTGACCCTCCTCTGATCTGCCTCCAATGCAACTACATCCATCCTCAAGTCAGGAGACTAAAACTATACGCAGTACTCCAGGTGCGGTCTCATTAAGGCCTTGTACAGTTGCAGCAACACTTTCCTACTTTTATATTCTATTCCTTCAGCAAGAAATACCAAAATTCCATTTGCCTTCCTTTTCACCTGCTGTACCTCCAAACTAGCTTTCTGCGATTCATACACGAGGACACCCAGATCCTTCTGCACCGAAGCACTCTGAAGTTTCTCTCCAGTTAGGTAATAATTTGCCTTTCTATTCTTCCAACCAAAATGGATAACCTTACACTTACCCACGTTAAACTCCATCTGCCAAATTTTGGATCATTCACCTAACCTATCCATATCAATTAGTACATTTCTTATTTAATTATTGCAATTTACTATCCCACCTATTTTAGTGGCATCTCCAAATTTGGCTATAGTACTTTCTATCCCTGCAACCAAGTCATAAATATATATTGTAAATAGCTGGGGCCAAGGACCAAACCCTGTGGTACCCCACCAGTTACACATTGCCAACCAGAAAAAGACCCATTTATCCCGAATCTCTGTTTTCTGTTGGTTAGCCAATCCTCTATCAAAGTTAATAAATTGCCCCTAACCCCATGTTATCTTTCCTTCTGAATTCACCTTTTGTGCAGCACTTTATCAAATGTCCTCTGGAAGTCCAGATATACTACATCTACAGGATCACCATTTTCCACTTTTCTTGTCACAGCTTCGAAGAACTCTCGCAAATTCGTCAAATAGGATTCACCCTTTATAAAACCATGCTGACTCTGATGGATTGCGTTTTGACTTTCTAAATATCCTTTTATTACTTCCTTAATAATGGGTTCTACCAATTTCCCAACGATAGATTTTTCCAACTTTCTGTCTCCCTCCCTTTTTGAATAAGGGCATTATGTTAGTTTTTTTTACAATCTACTGGAACCTTTCCCGCATCCAGCGAATTTTGGAATATTGTAACAAATGATTCCATTAACTCAGCTGTCACTTCCTTTGAGACCCTCTGATGTAGGCCATCAGGCCCTGGGGACTTGTCTGCCTTCAATCCCAATAATTTGCTCATTACATTTTACCTGGTAATGATGATTGTTCTAAATTCCTCTCTTTCTATAACCTCTGCATTACCTGTTACTATTTAGATAGTACTGGTGTCCTCCACCGTGAAAACTGAGGCAAAATACTGATTTAGTGTCTCCACCATTTCTGTGTTCCCCTCTATCAACTCCCCAGTCTCATCCTCCAAGGGACCAACATTCACTTTAGCTACTCTCTTACCTTTTATATACTTAAAGAAGTTTTTGCGATCCCTTTTTATATTTTGCGCTAGTTTTCTTTCATAATTTACCTGTGCTCTTTTTATTACCTTTTTAGTAACCCTTTGTTGATCATTAAAAATTTCCCAATCTTCCAGCCTGCCACTGGCCTTTGCAATATGGTATGCCTTAGATTTTGTCTTTATGTTATCCTTAACTTCCTTGCTTAGCCATGGATGTTTTTCCCCCTCCTAGAATCTTTCTTCCTCTCTGGAATATATTGTAGTTGGGAGGAATTGAATATCTCCTTAAACATCTGCGACTGCTCATCAACTGTCCTACCTTTTAGTCTTCCTGCCCAGTCCACTCGGGCTAAATCTGTCCTCATGCCGATGTAATTACCTTTGTTTAACTCCAGAACGCAAGTGTGGAAATCCAGTTTCTCGCTCTCAAACTGAACTTTAAATTCTACCATGCTATAATCTCTGTTCCATACAGGATCATTAACTATGAGATCATTAATTAATCCCACCTCATTTCACAATACCAAATCTCGAATAGCCTGCTCCCCCGAGGCTACCTTTGCCAATTTGATTAATCCAGCCTCTATGCATATTAAAATCACCCATGGTTATTGCCGTACCTTTCTTACAAGCCCCAGTATTTCTTAGTTCATACTGTGCCTCACTGTGGAACTACTGTTTGGGGGCCTATAGATTACTCCCACCTATGACTTCGTTGCCTTGCTATTTCATATTTCTACCCAGACTGATTCTATGTCTTGATCTCCAGTGCCTCTATCATTTCTCACCACAGCACTGATCTCTTTCTTTACTGACAAAGCTACACCTCCTCCTTTTCCTTTCTGTCTATCCTTCCAAAATACTAAGTACCCTTGGATATTCTATTCCCAAGCCTGGCTTCCCTGCAACCACGTCTCAGTAATCGCCACTAAATCACACCCATTTATCTCTAGTTGCACTGTTAGCTCATTTATTTTGTTCCAAAGGTTTTGTGCATTCATATACAAAGCCTTTAAGTTTGTTTTATTATCACTTTTCAAAGATACATAGAACTGCAATGAAACTGAGACCTGAACAGCCACTGGCAGCTCCGTTCTCACCCTGGTGTGAAGCTCCAGGTCGTGTTACAGGAGTTGACACAGCTCTGTGACCACCTCCTTATTGAATCAGAGTCACCTCTTATCACTGCTCCAGGGTTAGGTGTAGGTATGAAAAGTGCTCTTGGAAAACCCGGGGTAAGTAGAGGAGGGCCCCTTCCTCGTCCCTCTTCACAGAGCTTGCCCTCTCTGCAGACTCTGCTCCATTTGTTGGTCATGTTCGAGACCCAGAGATACTGTAAATGCAGTACCCATATCTCGTCCAGAGTTGGGTCACCAAATCCTCTGTCCCCCCTGAATGTCTACAGCAGCTCACAACACAACCTCCAGAAAACCATCCACAGCACCTCCACTTTTTCAAAATAACAGAAGTAAGTCAAAAGCCCCTCACCTGTAAGTTGGATGTCTGGTCCTTTTGAATAACATTAGAGGGGGTTCCTCGTGCTGCTGAATGTGTGTTCAGCTGAGAATGACTACACAGGTGGTCAATGGACATGCAGAGATAAAGTGTCAAGGAAGTACATCAAAGCTGTCGGAATGACTTATTGACGTCAATTCAAACCCTTCCTCACACTAACAACATATGTATGGTATACCCAGGCTAGATCCCTGCCCAGCACGGGACACAGTGCTGGCCACACTAGAAGTGTCCGGCTGTGCCTTTCACATCATGTTATGGATCCAGGTTTCCATAGTGTTGGCACCAGTGCCGACATAGAGTGAAAATCACAGCAGGGGAAGATATCGAGTGAAAGCAACTCACTTCAACACGGGAATTGGATAAAGACTTGAAGGCATAAGATTTTCAATAATATGTGAAATGTACAGGGGAAAAGGACTAATTGGAGGGGTGAGTCCAGGGAGGGATTCAAACACGAATGAGAATATTAAAATTAAGGTACTGCCAGACCGGTAGCCAATGTAGATCAGTGAACACAGGGGTAATGGGTGATTGGGATTTGGTGTGAGGTAGGATACAGGCAGCAGAGTTCTGGATGGGCTTTGGTTTATGGAGATTTATAACTGGGAGGATGACCAGGATAGAATTGGAATAGTCAAGTGTGGATTTAACAAAGGCACAGATGAGGGATTATGCAGCAGATGGGCTGAGGCAGATGTGATGACGGGTGATATAACAGAGGTGGTAGTAGGTAGAGCTGGTGTTGAGGGAAATATGGCAATGAACTCAGCTCAGGTATAAATATAACACAGAGGTTCCAAACAGTCTGTTTCAGCCTCAGACATTGGGTAGGGAGGTGAATGCAGATAGTGGATGTAGAGTGGAATGTGTGACAGAGACTGAAGACAGTGGCTTAATTCTTCCCAAATATAATTCACAAAAACACCATATCAGTGAAATATGGTTTATGGATGTAATAGTTGGATACAGAGACTTACCAGGGCCACCAATAATAGCGAGGATGGGGAAGTAAACCGTTTAAATCATCTTCAGAGCATAATAGATCCGCAATTTTAATGTCATCCAAAAATACTCAGCAGCAACCAGGCCAAACCAATCGGCAAAACTCCTGCTGTCCATTGTTGTAACATTCCAATCTATTGTTCCCAGATTCTGACCCATTGTTGGAACATTCCAATCTATTGTCCTCAGATTCTGACCCATTGCTGTAACATTCCAATCTATTGTTCCCAGATTCTGACCCATTGTTGCAACATTCCAATCTATTGTCCTCAGATTCTGACCCATTGTTGGAACATTCCAATCTATTGTCCTCAGATTCTGTCCCATTGCTGGAACATTCCAATCTATTGTCCTCAGACTCTGACCCATTGTTGTAACATTCCAATCTATTGTTCCCTGATTCTGACCCATTGTTGCAACATTCCAATCTATTGTCCTCATATTCTGACCCATTGTTGTAACATTCCAATCTATTGTTCCCAGATTCCGACCCATTGTTGTAACATTCCAATCTATTGTCCTGAGATTTTGATCGATCCTCTCTCTCTCTCTCTCTCTCTCTCTCTGCAGCCACGGATCCCTGTTAGTGCCGGGGTTGATGCTCCCACTGACACTATGAGTTAACACATTGAAAGGAGTCCCTTATTAATAGAAGCGGGAAACCCTCCAGTGACACAATTAGGGTCCGTAGTGACTGACATTAATTACAGTTAATGAACAAACAAGTTCAGTTAACCTCTTTCAATCCAATACTTTTTGTACCACAATAGTGTAGAGGTGTTCCTCAGTCTAGATGGGAGATACGAGGTTTGTCGAGGGAAGGAATGGTGGAAAAAGCAGAGTCACTGGCTGGATGCTTTCAATCCTCCTTGGATCTGGGAGTGATGACAGGGGACTGCCGGGTTGTAAATGTTACACCCTGCTTATAAAATGAGACATTAGATAAATCCTGTAGCTACTGACCAGTCAGTCTAATGTCGGTGGTTGGAAATTTCTAGAGGCCATAAGCCTGTACAAAATATATCTTTCTTAGAAAAACATGGGATAATAAATGACAAACAGCACAGGTAGATGAATGACCAATCACGTCCGATAATCTTGATCTAGCTAATTGATGACATAACTGTGAGTGTTGTTGAGGATAGTGTGTTTCATGGTATGTGTACGGACTTTCAAAAGGCCTGTGATCAAATGACATTCCATAGCCTTGTTATGAAAAATAGAACACATGGAATAATTTGCCAGTGATAGTGTGGATATGACACTGACTCAGGGACAGAAAGCAAAGAGAAGTGGTGAACAGACTTTTTTCAGAACGGGGGAGGGGGAGTGATTGATGAGGGAAGGGCTGTAGATGTCATATACATGGACTTCAGTAAGGCGTTTGATGAGGTTCCCCATGGTAGGCTGATGGAGAAAGTGAAGTCGCATGTGATCCAGGGTGTACAAGCAAGATGGATAAAGAACTGGCTGGGCAACAGGAGACAGAGAGTAGCAGTGGAAGGGAGTTTCTCAAAATGGAGACGTGTGACCAGTGGTGTTCCACAAGGATCCGTGCTGGGACCACTGTTGTTTGTGATATACATAAATGATTTGGAGGAAAGTATAGGTGGTCTGATTAGCAAGTTTGCAGACGACACTAAGATTGGTGGAGTAGCAGATAGTGAAGCGGACTGTCAGAGAATACAGCAGAATATAGAGAGATTGGAGAGTTGGGCAGAGAAATGGCAGATGGAGTTCAATCAGGGCAAATGCGAGGTGATGCATTTTGGAGGATCCAATTCAAGAGTGAACTATACAGTAAATGGAAAAGTCCTGGGGAAAATTGATGGACAGAGAGATTTGGGTGTTCAGGTCCATTGTTCCCTGAAGGTGGCAACGCAGGTCAATAGAGTGGTCAAGAAGGCATACGGCATGATTTCCTTCATCGGACGGGGTATTGAGTACAAGGGTTGGCAGGTCATGTTACAGTTGTATAGGACTTTGGTTCGGCCACATTTGGAATACTGCGTGCAGTTCTGGTCGCCACATTATCAAAAGGATGTGGATGCTTTGGAGAGGGTGCAGAGGAGGTTCACCAGGATGTTGCCTGGTATGGAGGGCGCTAGCTATGAAGAGAAGTTCAGTAGATTAGGATTATTTTCATTAGAAAGACGCAGGTTGAGGGGGGACCTGATTGAGGTGTACAAAATCATGAGAGGAAAAGACAGGGTGGATAGCAAGAAGCTTTTTCCCAGAGTGGGGATTCAAATACTAGGGGTCACGAGTTCAAAGTGAGAGGGGAAAGGTTTAGGGGGGATATGCGTGGAAAGTTCTTCACGTCGAGGGTGGTGGGTGCCTGGAATGCCTTGCCAGCGGAGGTGGTAGACGCGGGCACGATAGCGTCTTTTAAGATGTATCTAGACAGATACATGAATGGGCAGGAAGAAAAGAGATACAGACCCTTAGAAAATAGACGACAGGTTTAGATAGAGGCTCTGGATCGGCGCTGGCTTGGAGGGCCGAAGGGCCTGTTCCTGTGCTGCAATTTTCTTTGTTCTTTGTTCTTTGTATACAGTGCTGTTTCGCAGGGGTCAGTATTAGCACCAGTGCTCTTCCTGACATGTAGATAGATATACAAGTAATAGAGACTTATATGTAAAACAACATAATTTCAACGCTTGCAGATGGCATGAAACTCATAAATAAGGGTGGCAAAGGCGCAGACCACAGAATTATCCAACCTCACAGACTTTGCTTATTTTTAATTTATTTTGGACTCCAATCCAAATACAAATTTATTTCTCACTGTATACTTCATTTGTGTGATTTGCCTGTGAGTTTGTGCATGTATGAGTACCGTATATTTTTATTATTTAATTAGAGTAATTTTAGATTTTGATGTCCAATAAACTCACTTTTTGTTTAAACTTAAGAAAACCTGTCTGATTGGTTCTTTCACGATCACAATAAAGGTAAAAGGTAAAATACTCACTGAGGTGGTCAGCACGCCCACTGCTAAACAGGAATAAATCCTTTTGTGATCAAATAAAAGATCGGTCAAGAGGGGAGCCTGGGACCTCTCCTCACCTGGCTGTATCAGAAATCTGGAGGTTCTAGTGATTGTAACGCAATGACAAACGATAAATTGGAAGTGTCAAAGAGTCACAGAGTTATACAGCAAAGGAACAGGCCCTTCGGCCCACTGTGTCTGTGCCAGCCAACAAGCCTATCCATTCTAATCCCATTTTCCAGCACCTGGCCCGTAAACTTGTAATCTATGGCGTTTCAAGTGCTCATCTAAATAATTCGTAAATGTTGTGAGGGTTCCTGCCTCTGCAGCCACTTCAGGCAGTGTGTTCTGAATTCAAATTACCCTCTGGGTGATTTTTCATCCCCTCAAATCCCCTCTCAACCTCCTGCCCCATAATTTAAATCAATACCCCCTGGTTATTGATACCTCCGCTAAGGAAAACGTTTTTTCCTATCTACGCTGTCTATGCCCCTCATAATCTTTCGTGCTTTCTGTCTCTCTCCCTTTTTTAAAAAGAGGAGTTACATACAGAGTGAAGTAACTCGGTACAGGTTAAAACCCCTCTCAGTTGAAAAGTTGTGTAATGCAGCTGGACAGTTAGGGATTATTCTCCATCCAAAAGATTGGAAACCCCAAAATCCTAAGACTTGTGGCCAATCATCTTTTATTTGAAGCTGACAATTCAAACAGGGTTAGAATCACTAACAGATTGAGTAATGTTAGCTAAGGTAAAACTGGAACAGAAGAGACTAGAATTAGAATTCCAGAGAGAGCGAGAAAGAGCAGAGTGTCAAGAAAGGGAAAAAGTAAGAGTGTTCCAGAAGGAGAAGGAGGAAAGGGAGTTAAGGTGGCTAAAACAACTAGAGGAAATCTCAGTCCACCCACTGAAGGCACAGCTAGTGAAGGAGCAACCCATAGTTCAGGACCATGTGCTGAGCTCTTAATGTTCTCCCAGTTTGTTCCAAATTTCAATGAGGAGGATGTGTCAGAATTTTTCATCAGTTTTGAAAAGCTTGCAAAGCAGCTGAAATGACTGACAGAGAGCTGGACACTGTTTTTACAAAGTAGAATAACAGGAAAAGTCAATGAGGTTTATTCACTGTTGCCAGATGAAAGTTCATCACATTATGAGATGGCTAAAAATGCTATCCTGGGTGCATATGAGATAGTATTGGAAGTGTACTGTAAAACATTCTGAATCCTCGGAAAGCAGCCTGACTAAACTGACCTCGAGTTTGAAAGAGTTAAGCAGCTTAGGAATGTAGGAACATAGGAGCTGAAGTAAGTCATTCAGCCCATCGAACCTGCTCTGCCATCCAATATGATCATGCCTGATCATCCACTTCAATGCCTTATCCTCCACACTATCCTCATATCCCTTTTTGTCAGTGGTATTTAGAAAACTGTCAATCTCTACTTTAAACATACTCAATGACTGAGCTTCCACAGCTCTCTGGGGTAGAGAATTTCAAAGATTCAGAACCCTCTGAGTAAAGCAATTTTTCCTCATCTCTGTCCTAAGTGACTTCTCTCTTATTTTGAAATTATGTCTGCTAGTTCTAGACTCCCCAACCAGGGGAAACATCTTAGCTGCATCTACCCTGTCTATCCCTTTAAGTATTTTGTAGCTTTCAATGAGATCACCTCTCATTCTTCGAAACACTGGAGAATACAGGCCCAGTTTCCCCAATCTCTCTTCATAGGACAGTCCCACCATCCCGGGAACAAGTCTGGTGAACCTTCTTTGCACTCCCTCTGTGGTCATAATATCCTTCCTCAGGTAAGGGGACCAGGACTGCACACAGCACTCCATCTGCGGTCTAACAAAGTTTCTATACAATTGCAGCAAGACTTCTCTACTCAAATCAATTTATGATAAAGGCCAACATACCATTTGCCTTCCTAATTGCTTGCTGCACCTGCATGTTAGCTTTCAACGACTTACTGATGAGGATACCCAGGTCCCTTTGTACATCTACACTTTCTAATCTCTCACCAATTAGAACACTCTGCACATCTATTCATCCTACCCAAGTGGCCCACCTCACATTTTTCCACATTATATTCCAACTGCCCTGTTCTCGCCCAAACACTAAGTCTGTCCAAATATCCTTGAAGCCACTTTGCATCTTCCTCACAACACACATTTCCACCTAGTTTTCTGTCATCTGCGAACTTGAAAATATTACTTTGGTCCCAATATCCAAATCATTGATAGATATTGTGAACAGCTGAGACCCAAGCGCTGATCCCTGTGGTACTCCACTAGTCACAGACTGCCAATGCAAGGATGTCCCGTTTATTCCTACTCTCTGTTTCCTACCTGTTTACCAATCCTTACTGCTAGTCAGTATATTACCTCCGATCCCATGTTCTTTAACTTTGCTAACCAACATACAGTGGGGCACTTTATCAATAGCTTTCTGAAAATCCAACGACTCCCCTTCTCTATTTTCTTAGTGGCATCCAAAACAAAAACCCAACAGGATCATCAAGCATGATTTCCCATTCATAAATCCATGTTGATTCTGCCCAATCAGATCCATTTATCACATAATTTAGAATAGATTCTAACATGTTCCCTAGTAGTGATGAAATGCTAACCGCGTTGGTTTTCGCCAGGTGTTCCGGTTTTCTCCCACAGCCAAAGACTGATAGATAAATTGGCCATTGTAAATTACCCCTAGTGTTGGTCGGTGGTAGGGAATATGGGATTACTGTAGAGTTAGTATAAATCGGTGGTTGTTGGTCGGCACAGACTCTGTGGGCCAAAGGGCCTGTTTCAGTGCTGTATCTCTAAATAATAATTTTTTAAAAATTACAGGTCTGTAGTTCCCAATTTTCTCTTTCCCTCCCTTCTTAAATAGTGGGATGACATTTGCTACCTTCCAATCTGCAGGAAGCGTTCCAGAATTGATAGAATTTTGAAAGATGATCACCAATGCATGAAGAATCTCCATTGCTACTTCCTTCAACACTCTGAGATGTAGAATATCAGATCCTGGATAATTGTCAAACATCAGCCCTATTAATGTCTCCAATACAAACTTCTTACTAATACTAATTTCCTTCAATTCTTCATTCTCCCAATCCCTTGGATCTCTAATTCTGGGAGATTTCTTGTATCTTTCTCAGTGAAGGCAGACACAAAATAATCATTTAACTTCTCTGTCATTTCTCAATTCCCCATTATAAATTCTCCTGACTCTGCCTGTAAAGGATCCACATTTGTCTAAGCTAAACTGTACAATTTTATGTACCAGTAGAAGATTTACAGTCTGTTTTGGTGTTTACTTTTGATCAGTGGATACAGACGATCAAGATACAGCCCACATATATGAATCTCATAGCAGTAATCCATCTTGAAGAGTTCAAAAACTTCCTCCCCCTCCCATTAAAACCCACAAAGAGGTACCGAACGTTCAAAAAGCCAGGCAGGTTGCAATTCTGGCTGTTGAATTTTTCCTTGTATACAAGGCCTTTAACCTCAAAGGGAAACCCTTCCCTCGTCACCCCAAAGACCTGAGAATAAAAGGTGGGAGGCTGATCGGATGCTGAACAGCCATGGGCAAAGAGGAAAAGCTGGACACCCGGGAGCCCATCCTCAGGCCAAATAGGACGGTAGTGAGAGCAGAAGTAACAGCCGAGGCCCTTTGTGTTTCCACTGTAATAAGGCAGATCACCGTCAAGCTGACTGGTGGAAGTGACGGGGAAAACCTGTAGGATTAATGAAAGTCCAGCAGATCAGTGCAGGAAAACGGGCCCTGATGGAAAGCACAGCAGATCAGGCTGTGCCTTTAACTGTAGCAGTCAGACCCAGTAAACCTACCACTGAGAGTGCAGGAAAACTTAACAAAATCCCTGAGAGTTACCTGGAATTTGTATCCCAAGGAAAAGTGCCCCCATCCATCTTGAGTGAGGCAAGCAAGCCCATAGTCAGACTGAGGGATACAGGGGCCACCCAATCCCTTCTGCTGGGAAAAGGCATGACCTTTCTCCAAGAGTGCAGTGAATGCTAAAAAGTTAGTGAATGGTATCGGAAGGCATATATGTTCTCACCTTTATATCGGGTACACTTGGAGTGTGACCCAATTTGAGGACCGGTAACCATGGGGATTGTCTCTAGTTTACCTGTTGATGGGCGACCAACTCCTGGGTAATGATCTGGCAGGGGAAAAGGTGCCAGCTTCCCCGCTAGTTGTCGAGAGACTAAAATAGGGCCAGGAGATAGAGAGGTTCCAGGAGAAGGTCCCTGACATTCTCCCTGATTGTGTGGTGACTCGGTCCATGGCCAAACAATCCCCTGAACTGACACTGCAGATGGATGACCCGACTGCCTGGCTGTCTGTAACCTTATTTGGGAAGTTAGAGGACACAAAGGATTTGCTAAACGGATCTTCTTTAGTTGAGGATCAACAACCAAACCCAGTGTTCAAAAATAGCACAGACTGTCCAAACCAAAACTGAAGCAGAGGGAGTTGCAGAGTGTTTGCTATTTAAAGAATGAGGTGCTAATGAGGAAGTGGAGACCTCCTCACAGACCTGCGATGAAGAGTGGACAGTGGTTCACCTGATAGTGATGCCACTGAGGTACCTTAAATAAATATTAAGAATGGCCCACGAACTTCCAATGACAGGACATGTCAGTGTATGAAAAATTGAAGCCCGCATAAGATAGCATTTTGACTGGCCACAGCTCCACAAAGATGTGGTGGAGTTCTGTAAAACTGGTCACACCTGCCAGGTTGTGGGGAAGCCCCGACCTGCAATAAAACCTGCACCCTGAATTGCCATAGCAACATTTGGGGAACCCTTCAGCAGAGTGCTGGTGGATTGTGCGGGACACTTGCTGAACAAAGAACAAAGCACAAAGAAAAGGACAGCACAGGAACAGGCCCTTCGGCCCGCCAAGCATGCGCCGATCCAGATCCTCCATCTAAACATGTTGCCTATTTTCTAAGGGTCTGTATCTCTTTGCTTCCTGCCCATTCATGTATCTGTCTAGATACATCTTAAAAGATGCTATCGTGCCCGCGTCTACCACCTCCGCTGGCAACGCATTCCAGGCGCCCACCACCCTCTGTGTAAAGAACTTTCCACGCATATCCCCCCTAAACTTTTCCCCTCTCACTTTGAACTCGTGACCCCTAGTATTTTGAATCGCCCACTCTGGGAAAAAGCTTCTTGCTATCCACCCTGTCTATACCTCTCATGATTTTGTACACCACAATCAGGTCCCCCCTCAACCTGCGTCTTTTTTAATGAAAATAATCCTAATCTCTCTTCATAGCTAGCGCCCTCCATACCAGGCAACATCCTGGTGAACCTCCTCTGCACCCTCTCCAAAGCATCCACATCCTTTTGATAATGTGGCGACCAGAACTGCATGCAGTATTCCAAATGTGGCCGAACCAAAGTCCTATACAACTGTAACATGACCTGCCAACTCTTGTACTCAATACCCCGTCCGATGAAGGAAAGCATGCCGTATTTCATTTCAACAGGAACATGTCTCTCCTGCACGCTAATCAACCTCTCTTTAAAAGCCTCCCACGTATCACATGTGGATTTACCTTCAAACAGCTGCTCCCAATCTACATTCCCCAGTTCCTGCCGAATTTTGGTATAGTTGGCCTTCCCCCAATTTAGCACTCTTCCTTTGGGACCACTCTCGTCTTTGTCCATGAGTATTCTAAAACTTACGGAATTGTGATCACTATTCCCAAAGTAGTCCCCTACTGAAACTTCAACAACCTGGCCGGACTCATTCCCCAACACCAGGTCCCGTATGGCCCCTTCCCGAGTTGAACTATTTACATACTGCTCTAGAAAACCCTCCTGGATGCTCCTTACAAATTCTGCTCCATCTAGACCACTAACACTAAGTGAATCCCAGTCAATGTTGGGAAAATTAAAATCTCCAAACAAAACGGGATTACCAGTATCTTCTCACCATTATGGATGTGGTGACCCGATTCCCAGAGGCCATTCTCCCGAAGAACTACCTCTGCCAAGGTAGTGGTGGAGGGGCGAACCCAATTCTTTACCCGATAATGGGCTGCCTGCTGAAATCCAGTTGGATCAGGGCACACATTTTATGTCCAGTATTTTTGAAAAGGTCATGGGTAATCTGGACATAACCCAAATAAAGTCCTCAGCCGACCACCCACAGTCACAAGGGGCTTTTGGAGCAGTACCACCAGACCCTAAAGACAATGATCAGGCCATACTGCTATGAGTAACCCCATGACTGGGACAAAGGGCCAGGATTTCACCTGTTGGTTACCAGGGACTTATCCAATGCTTCCACTGGCTTTAGTCTCTTTGAGTTAATTTATGGACACGAGGTGAGAGCTCTGCTTAAACTATTCATGACATTGTTCGGACACAGGGATGAGTCTTCCATGTTAGAATACATTTCCATGCTCTGGGAGTGGCTCAAGGGAGACTGTGCAATGGCTCAATAACACCTAAAAACCTTCCAGGCAGCTATGAAAAGGTAAGCACGAAAAATGCCAAGGCGAGAACATTTCAAATCGGAGACCATGTATTGTTATTACTCCCAATGCAGGGTCAACCACTGAAATCCTGATTCAGTGGTCCATGTCGAGTGACAAAAAGAATAGCGGGTAAATTATTTAATTGACACCCCAGAACAAAGGCAAAAAATAAAGGCTGTGGAGGGGACAGACAAGTACAGACCTGTCAGACAGTCAGGAGGGAAGGATTGAAAGGGACAGTGAGGACAGGTTAGAGGAGGGCCAGGAGAATTCCCAACTGGAACCCCCTACCCTCCGATTAGCCAACCCTGAAACCACACTCTCCTCCTTAAATGCAGGTCAAACAGGGACCCTGAAAAGGCTGTTAACAGCATTTACAGAAACGTGGAGAGACAAAGAAGGTTCCGAAAAAGCCATGCCAATGGTAAGGGAGATGTCTTCCCTAGTCAAAGTGCCGCTGGAAAGTGCAGTGAAAGCTGGACAGACACTAGCGAGCACTACTGTTCCAGAGGAAATAGGGCAGATTAGGGAAAATATCCTCCTCATAGTAAAAAGAAAAGGGAAAGGAAATTGCCCTAAAGTGAACGGCAATTGCGTACCTCAGCAGAAAGCTAAAAGTAAGGTCAGTGTAGATCTCCGCACTGACGAACCCAATGATCAGATCCCAAACCCAAAGCTAATCAAGCCCTACAGCTTGGGGTGGCAAAGTTGTGCAGTGGTTAGCACTGCAGCCTCACAGCTCCTGCGACCCACGATCGATTCTAGGTACTGCCTCTGTGGAGTTTGCAAGTTCTTCCTGTGACCACGTGGGTTTTTGCTGGGTGCTCCGGTTTCCTCCCACAGCCAAGGACTTGCAGGTTGATAGGTAAATTGGTCATTATAAATTGCCCCTAGTATAGGTAAGTGTCAGGGGAAGGTGGGGATGTGGTAGGAATATGGGATTCATGTAGGATTAGTATAAATGGGTGGTTGATGGTCGGCAGAGACTTGGTGGGCCGAAGGGCCTGTTTCAGTGCTGTATCAATAAATAAATAAATTTCAAAGCCGAGCTCAGCAAGAACAAAGGTCCAGAGGAAATCTCAGAAATCTCACTGGGAGAAAGATCATCAAGGCACACTAACCTGAATGGTTAAAGCTTCATTGCAAGAGAAAAAAAACCCAATGTAATCGCTGATGAATTGTCCAGGGTCGAACCCGACAAATAACCATCCCAGACAAAACTCCAACACAATTAAATCAGCACAACTGGAACAGACAATGTCAGCTGCAGTAATTCTAAGATTAATGTGTCAATTTGAGAAGTGTTTATTGAGAATGAATGTATGTTTCCTTCTATTTCTTCCCACAATTCTGCAATGAAATGTTCCTATTATCACATTTCTTTCTGCGTGCTATGGCGGTGTCAAGATAACACAATATGCCCAATGAGGAATTTTAATTCACCGATTTGAAACTTACAGTAAACCTTTAATGAACAAAGAAATCCTACAGTTAACCTTGAAAAAACTGGCAGCCAAGATGCCCACCTCAATTGGCATCTGAAACACCTTTTCACATTCAAAGGCCTCCAACGGGAGAGACATTTCTGATGTGCCTGGACCTAAATCACTGGCTTGCTCCAGTGACTGAATTACCTAAGATTACATTCATTAACAAGGCATACAAGGACATCCTGACATATTGACTTTGAAAGAGCAAACTCCTCCAATTATAAATACTGGCATCCTGAGCCCTGGGATGACAGAAGTTTCTAACCTTGAATCTCATTATAAGGTTCCAGCGAATACACTGAGACAGTCATGGGACCTTCTGTCCATCTATGTGAAAGCTGGGAGTTTCCCCTGGGCAAAAACAGACACGCCAGTGATTCAAACTGTGCAGAAGCAGAAGGGCTGTGTCCCCGCAGCCCCCACCAACCCCCCCCCTCCCGTCTCTCTCCCTCCAGCTAACATCACAAGTTTGAATACCACATGCGACTGTGGTCCCTCCAAGCCGACAGATTACTCCACACAGAGACACCAGGGATAGAAAGCCGCCTACTTGTCTGCCTCAGAGAAATCCCTGAGCCATGTGGGCCAGCCACAAAGGGCACTTCGACCAGCCGAAGCCTTCAAGAATACAACTGCAGCCGGAAGACCACCGAGTCGTCCAACATCACAGAATGAGTATTTTATTTTTATATTTATCCCGGACTCCAATCTTCTCACTCTGTAATCTATTTCTGTGTGATATTCGTGCGAGTGTGTGCGTAAATGTGTGGTGTATTTTTTATGATTTTATTGAGATCGGGTTGACATTGTTAAGTATAATAAACTCACCTCTTTCCTGTTTAAACTCAAGAGAACCTGCCCGACCAGGTCCTTCACAATCACTCCAAGGGTAAAAGGTCAAATACTCAATGAGAGGGTTAGCACATCCACTGGTTAAAAAGAACAAACAGAGTTGTGGTCAAATAAGACGAGCGACTGTGACCCATCCTCACCTGGCCGGAACAATAGGCAGGGTTGGGGATAGCGAGAATATGGGGATGAACTCAGCTCAGCATTAAACAGGTACCAGAGATTGTAAACTTCCTGGTTCAGCCTCAGACAACGGCCAGTGAGGGGGATGCAGACTGTCGATAGGGAATAGAGTATGTGACAAAAACTGAAGACAATGACTTCAGTCTTCTCATGATTTAAATGACAGGAACATTAAATCAGTGAAATATGTTTTCAGAATCTAATAGTTTCAGACAGAGACTTACCAGGGACACCAATAATAGCGAGTATGGGATAGTAAATAAATTGAATCATCCTCAGAGCATAATAGATCCGCAATTCTAATGTCATCCAATAATAATCTGCAGTAACCAGGCCAAACAAAGAGGAGAAACTCCTGCCGTCCATTGTTGTAACATTCCAATCTATTGTTCTCAGATTCTGATCTATCCTCTCCCTCTGTCTGAAGCCGCTGATCGCTGTTCGTGCCGGAGTTGATGCTCCCGCTGATACCATGGAATAACACATTGAAAGGAATCCGTTATTAATAGAAGTTGGAAACCCTCGAGTGACACAATACGGGTCCATGGAGATTGACATTAATTACAGTCACTGAACAAACAGATTCAGTTAACCCCTTTCAATCTAACACTTATTGCATCATAACAAAGTTGAACATTTACCTGGTCTGGAATGGATGTATGAAGGCTGCTGAGGGAAGGTATGGTGGAAGCAGCACAGGCACTGGCCAGAATCTGTCAGTCATCCTTGGATATGAAAGTGATAGAAGATGGAAACTCTCCAGTGACACAAAAGGTTCACTAATGTTCTTTAGGGAAGGAAATCTGCTGTCCGTGCCTGGTCTGACTCCAGATCCACAGCTATGTGGTTGACTTTTACATGCCTTCTGAAATGGACTAGCCAGCCACTCAGTTGTATCTAACTGCTATGAAGTCAATAAAAACGAATGATCCGGATGGCCTACCCAGCATCGACCTGGGCACACCCAGCTCTGTCGACCCTGCAAGGTTCTCTTTACTAACATCTGGGGGCTTGTGCCAAAGTTGGGAGAGCTGTCCCATAGACTAGTCAAGCAGCAGCCTGACATAAAAATATATCTTGCTTGTAAAATCATGGGATAATAAATGACAAGCAGCACGGATAGGTTAATGGAAAATCATTTCTGATAATCTTGATAGGGTTTGTTGATATAACTGTGAGTGTTAATGAGGATAGCATGCTTCGCGTTATAGAATCATAGACTCGTAGAAATCTTATGACACAGAAAGAGGCCACTTAGCCCATCATGTCGGAGCTGAACGAAAAATGATCCACCTATTCTAATCCCACCATCCAGCATTTGATCCATAGCCCTGCAGATAATGACACTTGAGGTGCACATTCAGACTGCTTTTGAATGAGTAGAGGGTTTCTGCCTCAACCATCTTTTCAGGCAGTGAGTTCCAGACCCTCACTAAAAGCAGGGGGCCCAGTTTTGAGCCCTGTAGAACACCACTGGAAACAGCCCTCCAGTCACTAAAATACCCGTCAACAATAACCCTTTGTTTCCTGCCACTGAGCCAATTTTGTATTTCTGGGTGAACAAGTTATTCCTCATCTTCCCTCTGATATTTCTACCAATCATTTTAAATCTATGCCCCCTAGTCACTGACCTCACTGCAAGGATGAATAGACCCTTCACCTCCACTCTGTCTAGTCCCCTCAAAATGTTGTACATTTCAATCAGATCTCCCCTCAGCCTTCTCTGTTCCAAGTAGAACAACCCCAGCCTATCCAATCTTTCCTCATAGCTGCATTTTTTCAGTCCTGGCAACATCCTCATAAATTTCCTCTGTACCCTCTCTAGTGCAATTACATCCTTTCTGTAATGAGGTGACTAGAACTGCACACAGTACTCTGGTTGTGTTCTCACCAATGATTTATATAGTTCCAGCATAACCTCCCTGCTCTCAGAGTCTACACCTCAGCTAAAAAGGGAAATGATTCCATATGCCTTCTTAACCACCTTATTGACCTTTACTGCTATCTTCAGGGATCTGTACGCATTCACTCCAATGGCCCTTACTTCCTCAACACTTCCCAGTATTTTCCCAGTAATAGTGTATTCCTTTGCCTTGTTTGAGTTCCCCAATTGCATCACCTCACACTTATCCAGGTTGAATTCCATTTGCCACTTTATTTCCCATCTGACCAGACCGTCACTATCTTCCTGCAGCCTACAGCTACCCTTCTCACTATCTACCACATGGCCAATCTTTGCGTCGTACGCAAACATCTTGATCATGCCCCCTACATTTTCGTCCAAATCGGTAATATACACCACAAAAAGCAAAGGACCCAGTACTGAGCCCTGTGGAACGTGACTGTAAACAGCCCACCAATTGCAAAAACACCCGTCAACAATTACACGTTGTTTCCTGCCACTGAGCCAATTTTCCATCCACCTTGCTGCATATCCCTGTATCCCATGGGATTTTATTTCTGGAACCACTTCTTCAGGTGGGACCTTGTCAAAAGCCTTGCTAAAAGCCACGTAGACCACATTAACTGCACTACCCTCATCTGTGTTCCTTGTACATCTTCAAAAAATTCGATTAAGTTGTTCGAACAAGATCTTCCATGAACAAATCCTTGCTGACTATTCTTAATGAACCTGTGCCTTTCTATGTGACAGTTTACCCCGTCTCGCAGAATGGATTCCAATAATTTGCCCACTACTGAGGTTAGACTGAGTGGCCTGTAATTATTCAGACAATCCTTCGCTCCCTTTTTAAACAGTGGTACAATGTTAAAAGTTCTCCAATCCTCTGGTACCACACCTGTATCCAGTGAGAACTGGAAAATGATGGCCAGACCCTCTGCTATTTCCTCTCTTGCTTCTTTGAACAGCCTGGGGTATATTTCATCCTGCTCTGGTGATTTATAAACTTTCAAGGGTACTAATCCCATTAATACTTCCTCTGTCCCTATGTTTCAAAAAAAGTATGGAAAATCTCAAGATATTCTATAAATACATCAATGGGAAGAGGATAACCAGGGAAAGAGTCGGACCCATAAGGGACCAAGGGGGAAATTTGTGGGCGGAGCCAGATGACATTGGTAGGGTATTGAACGAATACTTCATATGTGTCTTCACCCAAGAGAATATGGATGTAGATATGGAACTCAGACAGAGAGACTGTGAGGTTCTTGAGCAAATTGTGATAGGGAGTGACAAGGTATTGGAGGTTTTGGCAGGCTTAAAAGTGGACAAATCTCCAGGTGCGGACGATTTGTGTCCCAGGATGCTGTGGGAGGCGAGGGTGGAGATTTCAGGGGCTCTGACCCAAATTTTTAATTTCTCTCTGGCCACCATGGAGGTGCCAGAGGACTGGAGAACAGTTAATGTAGTCCCACTATTTAAGAAATGTTGTAGAGATAAGCCAGGGAACTACAGACCAGTGAGTCTCACGTCAGTGGTAGGGAAACTATTGGAGAAAACTCCGAAGGAGAGAATCTATCTCCACTTGAAGAGGCAAAATTGGATTAGTAATAGTCAGCACGGCTTTGTCAAAGGGAGGTCATGTCTAACCAATTTGATTGAATTTTTTGAGCATGTGACCAGGTGTGCAGATGAGGGTACTGCAGTTGATGTAGTTTACATGGATTTCAGGAAAGCCTTTGACAAGGTCCCACATGGGAGACTTATCTAGAAAACAAATGCACATGGGATACAAGGTAACTTGAGAAGGTGGATTCAAGATTGGCTTAGCTGCAGGAGACAGAGAGTGATGACAGACGGCTGTTTTAGTGACTGGAAGCCAGTGTCCAGTGGTGTATCACAGGGATCTGTGCTGGACCCCCTATTGTTTGTCATTTATATAAACGACACAGATGACAAAGTGGGCGGTAGGATCAGTAGGTTTACAGACTACACAAAGATTGGTCAAGTGGTTAATAGTGAGGTTGCGTGTCTTAGGTTACAGGAAGATATAGACGGGTGGTCAAATGGGCAGAAATGTGGCAGATGGAATTTAACCCTGAAAAGTGTGAGGTGATACACTTTGGAAGGAGTAATGTGATGTGGAAGTATTCAATGAATGGCCTGACACTGGGAAGTTCCGAGGAGCAAAGGGACCTTGGCGTGATCTCTGAAGGTAGAAGGGCAGGTTAATAGGGTGGAGAAAAAGGCATATGGGACACTTGCCTTTATCAATCGAGGCATAGATTACAAAAGTAGGGAGGTCATGTTGGAGCTGAATAGAACTTTGGTAAGGCCACAGCTGGAGTACTGTGTGCAATTCTGGTCGCCACATTATCGGAAGGATGTGATTGCATTGAAGAGGGTGCAGAGGCGATTCACCAGGATGTTGCCTGGGATGGAACATTTAAGCTATGAAGAGAGACTGGCTGGACTAGTGCTGATTTCGTTGGAGCAGAGAAGATTGAGGGATGACCTGATCGAGGTGTACAATATTATGAGGGACATGGTCAGGGTGGATAGGGAGCAGCTGTTCCCCTTTGTTGAAGGGTCAGTTACGAGGGGACACAAGTTTAAGGTGAGGGGCAGAAGGTTTAAGGGGGACTTGAGGAAGAACATTTTTACCCAGATGTGACAGTCTGGAATGCCCTGCCTGGGAGGGTGGTGGAGGTGGGCTGCCTCAAATCCTTTAAAAAATACCTGGATGAGCACTTGGCACGTCATAACATTCAAGGCTATGTGCCAAGTGCTGGCAAATGGGATTAGGTAGACAGGTCCGGTGTCTTCAATGCATCGGTGCAGACTCGATAGGCAAAAAGGCCTCTTCTGCACTGTATTATTCTGTGATTCTGTGATTCTGTTTGTCACATCCAATACTTCACACTGATCCTCCTTAACTACAATATCTGCATTCCCCCCTCTTTTCTGAAAGTACTCAAAGTATTCATTAAGAACCATACCAATATCTTCTATCCCTACACAGAGGTTGCCTTTCGGTGTATTATGGGCCCTACTCTCCCCTTAGTTATCCTCTTACTGTTAATGTACTGAGAAAACATCGTTGCGTTCACCTTGATTTTGCTTGCCAATATTCTTTCATGCTCTCTCTTTGCTTTCCTAATTTCGTTTTATTTGACCCCTCCACTTTCTATACCCTTCTCGGCTTTATCCAGTATTGAGTTCTCAGTGTTGGACATAAGTTTCCTTTTCTGCCTTACCTTACCCTGTGGGCTCCTTGACATCCATGGGGCTCGAGATTTGTCCGCCTCACCCGTTTTCTTTGTTGGAACATTTTTACCCTGAACTGCCTGAATCTCCCCTTTGAATGCCTTCCACTGCTCTGAGACTGATTTACCTTCAAGCAGCTGTTTCCAGTCAACTTTCGCTCTTCAGTTTAGTAAAATTGGCCTTGCCCCAATTGAAAATTCTAACTCCTGTTCAATGTCTGTACGTTTCCATAATTAAGTTAAAATTGACTGAAATATGATCACGCCCACCAAAATGCTCTCCCACTGCCACTCCTTCCACGTGCCCACCTTCATTTCCTAAAACAATGTCTAAAATTGCACCCTCTCTTGTTGGACTTTCGACATACTGGGCACAAACGTTCTCCTGAATGCACCTCAAGAATTCTGCTCCCTCAATTCTTTTCATATTAAAACTATACCAGTTAATATTGGGGTAATTAAAATCCCCTACTATTACTGCCCTATTGTTCTTGCACTTCTCAGAGAGGTGCCTACATATCTGCTTTTCTATCTCCCCTGACTATTTGGCTGTCGAGATAACACTCCCAGCAGTGAGAGTGTCCCTTTTTAGTTCCTTAGCTCAATCCATATGGCCTCATTTGATGGAACATCCAACATATCATCCCTCCTCACAGCTGCAATAGATTCCTGGACCAAAATTGTCACTCCCCCTCCTTTCTTAACCCCCTCCCTATCACGTCTGAAAACCCTGTAACCAGGAACGTTGAGCTGCCATTCCTGTCCCTTCTTAAGCCATGTTTCTGTAATAACTATGATATCATACTGCCACATGTCTATCTGTGCCCTCAGCTCATCTGCTTTATTTGCTGTACACATTGCATTGAAATATGAGCACTGCCAAACTCTTTTTTTATTTTCTAACCCTCGTTTCCTCTATCTTCCAGACTCATTCATTAATTTTCCACCTTCCATTTTCATTTATGATTTTGTCCCAGCTGAGTCTACCCTCAGGTTCCCATTCCCCTGCCAAACTAGGTTAAACCCTCCCCAACAGTACTAGCAAAACCTCCCATAAGGAACCCAGTCCTGGCTCTGTTCCGGTGCAACCTGTCTGGACTGTAAAGGTCCCATCTCCCCGAAAGCCAGTCCCAGTGTCCCAGAAATCTGAAGCCCTCCCTCCTGCACCATCTTCCCAGCCATACATTCATCTGTCTTAGTTTTCTATTTCTATACTCAGTTGTGCGTGGCACTGGGAGTAATCCAAAAGTTACTACTTTGAGGTTCTGCTGGCCAATTTCTAACCTAGCTCCATAAATTCTGACTGCAGGACGACATTCCTCTTTCTACCTTTGTCGCTGGGTCCGATGTGGACCCTGACCGCTGGAAGCAGCACACCATCCTGGATTCACGTCTGTGGCCACAGAAACGCCTGACTGTTCCCCTGACTATTGATCACTAAGGCTCTTCCCGTCATCCCTCTACCCCGCTCTGCAGCTCAGCCACCCGTGTTGACCCGGACTTGGCTCTGGCTGCACTGCACAGGTGAAACATCACTTTTCTCAGTATTCTGAACAGAATACCTGTTGGAGAGTGAGATGCCCTCAGGGGTTTACAGCACTACCTGTCTGATTCTTTTTGACTGTCTGGGGATCGTGCATTCCCTCTCTCCGAGCGTATTCTTAAGCAGAGGGGTGACCACATCTATAAACATGCTAAAGCTGAATAATCTGGTGTATGAGAAGGAAGAATGTGCAGGGTTAGGGGAAGAAGGCAGGGAATGGGATTAGGTGAATTGCTCATTCGGAGAACTAGTGCAGACACGATGCGCTGAATAATTCATTTTGTGATGTAATAACACTGTGATGGGGCGTCTCAGATGGGTGTAATGGTGGAGAATGGGGGATCCATGGTGGGAAAGAGAAGTTGTCCTATGGGAACCGGAATCTTAGAAGGGACTCTCCGACAGCCTGTCCTGGTGGAAGGCATCCAGAAAATATCCTGCCTGCCTCCTCCTCCTGAGGTGGCCTCCGGATTCCTGGTGCCAATGCCTGCGTCCTCATGATGTTGATGATATGAAGGGTGCAGCAGAACACCATGAACTTGGACACCTGCACCAGTGTGTACTGGAGGGCTCCACCTGAGCGGTTCAGACATCGGAAGCATTGCTTCATCACACCGATGGTCTGTTCCACTATGTTCCTGGTAACTCTATTGGCCACGTTATACACGTGAATTGCGTGAGGTTGGTTGGCGCTGGGAGGTGGTTTGGGGTGTAGAAACATGAGCTGTCTCTAGGGGGGGTTTCTTTGCCTCCGAGGAGCCACATTCTGGTTCTACATGGAGGCTCGAAGTGTTGGGATCGGCTGACTGCTTCAGAATGGAGGTATGGCGGCTGCTGCCAGGATAGTGGACATTCACCAACATGATGTACTGGGCATGCTCACACACCAACTGTACATTCATGGAGTGAGAGTTCTTTCAGTTCCTGTACCTCTCCCCGTTGATATGGGGGCCCCGCAGAGCCACCTACACCATCAGAAATCCCACTATCCTAACAAAGCCACGGGATCTCTCATCTTGCTTCTCCCTGCTAAGTGAGAATTTGCAATGGACAACACACTGGCCTAGCAACTACTGGTCAGTTAGTTTAACATCAGTGGTGAGTAAGGTTTTAGAAACCACAATCAGGGAAAAAGGCCAACACACACTTGGAGAGCGTTGAGTTAATTAAGGATTGTCAGCACAGATTTCTAGAAGGCAGATCATGATTTACTAATCTTACTGAATTTGATGATGTAAAAGTTAAAGTAGGCATAGATAGGCTGTTTCATCTGGTGGCGCAATCTAGAACGAGAGGTCATAGATTTAGGATAAGGGGTAGCAGATTTAAAACAGAGATGAAGAGAAATTACTTCTCTCAAAAAGTCGGGAGTCTGTGGAGCAGATGGGCTGAGGCAGAGGTGGAGATGGGTGATATCATAGAGGTGATATTAGGCAGGGTTGGTGATGGAAAGAATATAGAGATGAACTCAGCTCAGGTTTAAATATAACACAGAAGTTGTAAACTGTCTGGTTGAGCCTCAGATATTGGGCAGGGTGGAGTATGTGCTTCCCAGATAGGGGATGGAGTTTGTGATGGAGACCAATGACACAGGCTTCAGTTTTCCCAAAATGTACATTACAGAACAGTATTTCATTGAAACAGGGTTTACAGATCTCCTATCCTGAAATAGAGACAGCAACAGCAGCAAAGATGAGAGAGTAAATGACAAGAACTGTAATACAGTTGAGAATGGTTTATAGAGCTAATAGCTGGAGATATTCACCAGGCATACAACGGCAGCAAGAAGGGCATAGTAAATTACAGGAGCAGTAATGCAGTTAAACATGACTTATAGAATTAATAGTTAGATGAGAGACTTACCAGGGACACCAATAGCAGCCAGGATGGGATAGTAAATATATTGAATAATCTTCAGTGCCAGATAGATACGAGTGTTTAATGAGAACCAATCACAATTTGCAGAAAGAGAGTAAATAACTGAGGATAAACTCCTGTCCATTGTTGTAACATTCCAATCTATTGTTCTCAGATTCTGACCCATTGTTGTAACATTCCAATCTATTGTTCTCAGATTCTGACCCATTGTTGTAACATTCCAATCTATTGTTCTCAGATTCTGACCCATTGTTGTAACATTCCAATCTATTGTTCTCAGATTCTGACCCATTGCTGTAACATTCCAATCTATTGTTCTCAGATTCTGATCTATCCTCTCCCTCTCTCTCTGGAGCAGCTGATCCCTGTTAATGCCGGGCCTGATGCTCCCGCTGACAGTATGCGATAACACATTGAAAGGAGCCCCTTATTAATAGAAGAGGAAAACATTCAGTGACACAATTAGGGTCCATGGAGACTGACATTAATTACAGCCACTGAGCAAACAGATTCAGTTAACCCTTTTCTATCCAATAATTTTTGTACCACAATAAAGTTGAACATTTATCCAGTCTGGATGGAATGTATGAGGGTTGCTGATGGAAGGAATGGTGGAAATAGCTGAGGCACTGGCCAGAATCTTACAATTCCCCCTGGATATGGGAGTGATGACAGATTTCCACAGGCTCAGCACTCTCTGGGTGAAGAAACTTCTCCTCATCTCAGTCCTGATAGTTTTACCCCATATCCTTAGACTATGACACCTGGTTAAGGACTCCCCCACCATCAGGAACATCCTTCCTGCATCTATCCTGTCAAGTCCTGTTAGACTTTTATAGGTTTCTATGAGATCCCTCCTCACTCTTCTGAATTCTAGTGAATATAATCCTAACCGACTCAGTCTCTCCCCATATGTCAGTCCTACCATCCCAGGAATCAGTCTGGTAAACCTTTTTTGCACTTCCTCTATAGCAAGAACATCCTTCCTCAGATAAGGAGACCAAACTTTCACACAATATTCCAGGTGTGGCCTCATCAAGGCCCTGTATAATTGCAGCAAGAACATCCCTGCTCCTGTACTCGAATCATCTCGCTATGAAGGCCAACATACCATTTGCCTTTTTTACCACCTGTTGCACCTGCATCCTTACCTTCAGCGACTGGTGTTCAAGAGCACCCAGGTCTCACTGAATATTCCCCTCTCTCCATTTATAGCTATGCAGATAATAATCTGCCTTCCTGTTTTTACTACCAAATTGAATAACCTTACATTTATCCACATTATACTGCATCTGCCATGCACTTGCCCACTCACCCAACTTGTCCAAATCACCCTGAAGCCTCTCTGCATCCTCCTAACAACTTACCCTCCCACCCAGTTTTGTGTCATCTGAAAATTTGGAGATATTACATTCAGTTCTCTCTTTTAAATCATTAATATATATTGTGAATAGCTGGGCTCCTCGCACCGATCCCTGTGGTAACCCACTGGTCACTGCCTGCCATTCAGAAAAAGACCCGTATATTCCTATGCTTTGTTTCCTGTCTGCCAACCAATTTTCTATCCATCGCAATACACTACCCCCAATCCCATGCGCTGTAATTTTTGCACGCTAATCTCTTATGTGAGACTTTGTCGAGAGACATCTGAAGGTCCAAATAAACCACATCCACTGGCTCCCCTCTGCAACCTTACTCGAAGACTTTTGGTAGATTTATCAAGCATGATTTCCCTGTCCTAAGTCCATACTGACTTTGCCCGATTCTACCACTGTTCTCCAAGTACTCTGCTGTAAAATCTTTGATAATGGACTGCAGAATGTTCCCCATGACCGATGTCAGGCTGACTGGTGTACAATTCCCTGCTTTCTCTCCAACTCCCTTTTTAATAGTGCGGTTACATTAGCTACCCTTTAATCAATAAGAAGTGTTCCAGAGTCCATAGAATCTTGGAAGATGACCACCAATGCATTCACTATTTCTAGGGCCATTTCCTGAAGTAGTCTTGAGTGTAGATTACCAGGCCCTGGAGATTTAGCGGCCTTCAATCCCATCAACTTCCTCAACACCATTTCTCTACTAATACTGATTTCCCTCAGTTCCTCTCTCTCAGTAAACCCTGTGTTCCCCAACATGTCTGGGATGATATTTGTGTCCTCCTTTGTGAAGACAGAACAAAAGTATGCATTTAGTTGGTCAGCCATTTCTTTATTCCCCATAATAAATTTGATAAGGTTCCCCACGGTAGGCTATTGCAGAAAATACGGAAGTATGGGGTTGAAGGTGATTTAGAGCTTTGGATCAGAAATTGGCTAGCTGAAAGAAGACAGAGGGTGGTGGTTGATGGCAAATGTTCATCCTGGAGTTTAGTTACTAGTGGTGTACCGCAAGGTTCTGTTTTGGGGCCATTGCTGTTTGTCATTTTTATAAATTACCTGGATGAGGGTGTAGAAGGGTGGGTTAGTAAATTTGCGGATGACACTAAGGTCGGCGGAGTTGTGGATAGTGCCGAAGGATGTTGTAGGGTACAGAGGGACATAGATAGGCTGCAGAGCTGGGCTGAGAGATGGCAAATGGAGTTTAATGCGGAGAAGTGTGAGGTGATTCACTTTGGAAGGAGTAACAGGAATGCAGAGTACTGGGCTAATGGGAAGATTCTTGGTAGTGTAGATGAGCAGAGAGATCTTGGTGTCCAGGTCCATAAATCCCTGAAAGTTGCTACCCAGGTTAATAGGGCTGTTAAGAAGGCATATGGTGTGTTAGCTTTTATTAGTAGGGGGATCGAGTTTCGGAGCCACGAGGTCATGCTGCAGCTGTACAAAACTCTGGTGAGGCCGCACCTTGAGTATTGCGTGCAGTTCTGGTCACCGCATTATAGGAAGGATGTGGAAGCTTTGGAAAGGGTGCAGAGGAGATTTACTAGGATGTTGCCTGGTATGGAGGGAAGGTCTGACGAGGAAAGGCTGAGGGACTTGGGGTTGTTTTCGTTGGAGAGAAGGAGGAGGAGAGGTGACTTAATAGAGACATACAAGATAATCAGAGGGTTAGATAGGGTGGATAGTGAGAGTCTTTTTCCTCGGATGATGATGGCAAACACGAGGGGACATAGCTTTAAGTTGAGCGGTGAAAGATTTAGGACAGATGTCAGAGGTAGTTTCTTTACGCAGAGAGTAGTAGGGGCGTGGAACGCCCTGCCTGCAACAGTAGTAGACTCGCCAACTTTAAGGGCATTTAAATGGTCATTGGATAGACATATGGATGAAAATGGAATAGTGTAGGTCAGATGGTTTCACAGGTCGGCGTAACATCGAGGGCCGAAGGGCCTGTAATGCGCTGTAATGTTCTAATTGTAATGTTCTTATTCTAATTCTAAATTCCCCTGTTTCTGACTGTAAGGGACCTACATTTGTCTTCACCAATCTTTTTCTCTCCACATACCTATAAAAACTTTTACCATCACTTTTTATGTTCCCCGCAAGCTTATTCTCGTACTCTATTTTCCCCTTCTTAATCAATCCCTTGGTGCTCCTTTGCTGAATTCTAAACTTCTCCCAATCCTCAGGTCTGCTGTTATTTCTGGCGCATTTCAATGCCTCTTACTTGGATCTAATAATAACTCTAATTTTTCTTGTAAGCCATTGTTTGGCTACCTTTCCCGTTTTACCTTTGCGCCAGACAGGAGTAAACAATTGTTGCAGTTCATCCATGCACTCTTTGAATATTTGCCATTGCCTTTACACCGTCATCTTTTTAATTAACGTTTCCCAATGTATCATCTTCAACTCATGCCTCATACCTTCGTTGTTCACTTTATTAAGATTAATTACCCTAGTCTCAGAATCAACTAGGTCACTCTCCATCGTGATGAAGAATTCTATCATATCAGGGTCGCTCACCCCAAGGAATCTCGCACAACCAGATTGTCAATTATTCCTCTCTCATTACACAATAACCAGTCTAGGATGGCCTGTTCTCTAGTTGGTTCCTCAACGTATTGGTCCAGAAAAGCATCCCGTACACACTCCAGCAATTCCTCCTCTACTGTATTGTGACCAATTTGATTTGCCCAATCTATATGCAGATTAAAGTCACCCATAATTACAGATGTTCCTTTATCGCATGCGTCTCTAATTTCCCATTTAATGCCATTCCCAACATCAACACCACAGTTTGGGTGTCGAGCTACAACCACCACTAACGTTTTCTGCCCCTTAGTGTTTCTCAGCTCTACCCTTACAGATTCCACATCGTCAGAGCGAACATCCTTCCTCACTATTGCGTTAATTTCCTCTTTAGCCAGCAATGGTACTCCACCGAAGGTGGAGGTAGGCCGTTTTACTACTGGCGTGAATATTTGGTCAGAAGCTCATCTCAAGGGATCTCAAGGTTAGCTATGTAAACAAGTTTGTGAACCGTTTTACTTAGTCTCAAACATTTACAAAGGAGAGGGATGGAGTGTGTAACTAGGAAATGTTTGGAGCAGAGACAGAAAACAATGTCTTCAATCTTCTCAATATTTATTTGACATTGCAGATGTGTGAGGTAATACATTTTGAAAGGATGAATGAGGAGAGACAATACAAGTTAAATGGTACAACTATAAAGGTGGTGAAATAACAGAGACACCTGGGGTGTGTGTGCACAAATCTTTGAAGGTGGCAGGAAAGGTTATCTTGACAGTTAATAAATATATGGGATCCTAGGTTTTATAAATAAAGGCAAAAAGAGCAAAAGCACAGACATTATGTGAAACATATAAACATATATACTCCAGCTGTAACTGGAGTCTTTTATCGAATACTGGGAACCACACATGAGGAAGGACATGAAGCCTTCGGAGAGGGCACAGAACTGTTTTACTAGAATTTGTCCAGGCATGAGGGATTACAGTTCTGTAGCTGGGGTTGTTCTGCTTCGAGCAGAGAACTTTCAGAGGAGATTTGATTGAGGTGTTTCAAATTAGGAAGGATTTAGATAAATTAAATAAAGAGAAACTATTTCCAATGTCCAAGAGACACAGATTTAAGGTGATTGGTAAAAGAAGCAGACATGAGGATTTTTGTTTCTGAGTGGTTTGGATTTGGAATGCAATGTCTGATAGACTGATGGATACAGATTCAATAGTAGATCCCAAAAGGGAATTGGATAAATATCTGAAGGAGAAAAAAATGCAAGGATATAGTGAAAGAGCCAGGGAGTGGGACTAACTGGATTGCCTTTTGAAAGGGCCAGTACAGATTTGATGGGCCGAATGACCTCATTCAGTTTGTGCCAATCCATCATTGCTCCTGCCTGTACATTCATAATATCCCTATCCTTTCCACAGGCGTTTGAGAAAGTACCATATAACAACCGTGTTTCCAAATTAGAAACACATGGGATCAAAGGACCAATGTCAGCCGTGGCTCAGTTTGTAGCTCCCTCCCCTTTCAGTCACAAGCTTCCAGGATCAAGTGTCACTGCAGGACTTGATCACAAGAATCAAGGCTGACATTTCAGTGCAGCACTGAGGGTGTGCTGCACTGTCAGAGGTGCAGTCTATCGAATGAAACTTTAAACCAAGTTGCAGTCTGCCCTCTCAGGTGGATGTTAAAGATCCAATCGCACGATGTAGAAGCAGAGCAGGGGAATTATTCCCGGTGTCCTGGTCAATATTTATCCTTCAATCAACATCAAAAAAACAGATCTGATCATTATCACATTGCTGCTTGTGGGAGCTTGCTGTGCAGAAATTGTCTGCCTGTTTCCTACATTACAAGAGTGACTTCGCTTGAAGAAGTATTCATTGGTTGTAAATCGCTTTGGGACAAGCAGTGGTCATGAAAGGCTTTTCATAAATGGAAGTCTGTTTTTTTTATTTTCAAGGTCAGCATGCGGAAAATTAGCGCAGTGACAGAGAGCAGAGAGTAGTGGAGAATGGTTGTTGTTCAGTCTGGAGGGAAGTACACAGTGGGGTTCCCCAGGGTCACTGTTGGGATCACTGTTGCTGTATGTTAATGCAATGGGCTTGTGTACAGTGGGGATAATGTCAAAGTAGTCAGATGGCAGGAAACTCACAAATGTTAATAAACAGTGAGAAGGATAGTAACATACTTCAGGAGGACAGAGACTGACTGGTGAAATGGGCAGGAACATGGCAAATATAATTTAACACAGTGAAGTGTGAAGTGAGACATTAGGGTAGGAAGTGTAAGTGAAGACAACAGAAACAAATGGGTATAATAAAAGCAAAATACTGCGGATGATGGAAATCTGAAATAAAATCAAGAAATGCTGGAACAACTCAGCAGCTCCGACAGCATCTGTGAAAAGAGAAGCAGAGTTAACGTTTCGGGTCACTGACCCGAAACTTTAACTCTGCTTCACTTTTCACAGATGCTGCCAGACCTGCGAAGTGGTTCCAGCATTTCTTGTTTTTAGAAACAAATGGGTATTGTTTAAATGAGGAGACAGGAACACAGAGAATTGGTATGTATTCAGACAGATCTTTGAAGGCCGCACGAAAAGTTGACAAGTTTATGTCTGATATAACAGACATCAGGTAGAAAATACTATTGAGAAGCAGGCTGAATATAGAAGGCCCAGTGGGGAAGTAAAAAAGCAAATAAGTGAAGCAAAGAGTGAGCATGAAAAGAGGCGATCATTGAAGGAAATCCCAAAGTTTTCTACAGGCACCTAAATAGTAAAAGGGTAGTAAAAGGAACAATGGGGCCGACTCAGGACCATAAAGAGGATTTGCACATGGAGGCAGATGGTATAGCTGAGGTTCTGAATGAATAATTTCCACCTGTCTTTACCAAGGAAGAAGATATAGAATCCTTTCCTTTATTAGCCGAGGTATAGAATATACGAGCAGGGAAGTTATGCTAGAATTGTTCAACTCATTGGTTAGGACACAACTTGAGGACTGTGTGCAGTTCTGCTCACCTCATTACAGAAAGGATGTAATTGCACCAGAGAGGGTACACAGAAGATTTACGAGGATGTTGCCAGGACTGGAAAAATGCAGCTATGAGGAAAGATTTAACAGGCTGGGATTGTTCTCCTTGGAATAGAGAAGGCTGAGGGGAAATCTGATTGAAATGTACAAAACCGAGAGGGGCCTGGGTAGAGTGGAGGTGAAGGGTCTATTCACCTTAGCAAAGAGGTCAGTGACGAGGGGGCATGGACTTAAAGTGATTGGCAGAAAGATTAAAAGGGAGCTGCGGATTTTATTTTTCACCCAGCAGGTGGTGGGAGTCTGGAACTCACTTTCTGAAAGGGTAGTTGAGGCAGAAACCAAAAACTCATTCAAAAGGTGTCTGGATATGCACCTCAAGTGCTGTAATCTATCAAATGCTGGAAGGTAGGATCAGAATGGATGGGTCGTTTTTTTGGACAGCATAGACACGATGGGCCAAGTGGCCTTTCTCTGTGCCATAAACTTTCTATGATTCTAAGATGCAACCCAGGCAATGTTGAAAGAGGAGGTAAGTCAGACACTAGTGGGGTTTAAAATTGATAAAGAGGAAGTATTAGATAGACTGTCTGGACTTAAATTGAATAAAGCACCAGGACCAGATGACATGCATCCAAGGATACTGAGGGAAGTGAGGGTGGAAATCGCAGAGGCACTGGCCATAATTTTTCAGTCTTTCTTAGACTTGGGGGCGATGCCAGAGGACTGGAGAATTGCAAACGTTACACCCTTGTTCAAAAAAGGGTGTAAAGATAAGGCCAGCAACTACAGGCCTGTCAGTTAAACTTCGGTGGTGGGAAAACTTCTAGAAAGAAATAATCTTGGACAAAGCTAATAGTCACATGGACTATTAATTAATTAAACAAGCCAGCATGGATTTCTTGAGAGAACATCATGTTTAACTAATCTGCTGGAGATGTTTGAGGAGGTTTCAGAGAGAGTTGATGAGGGCAATTCTGTTGATGTGGTGTACATTGACTTTTACATAACGGTCTATTCAGTTTCAAATGAACCTGCCTCCACCATTCTCAAGCAGTGCATTCCAGACATTTAACTATTCCCTGCATGCAAAAACCTTTTGATACAATGCCACACAACAGACCTGTGAGCAAACTTGTAGCTCACAGAATAAAAGGGACATCAGCAACATGGATACGAAATTAGCTGAGTGACAGGAAACAAAGAGTAGTGGTTAATGGATGTTTTACAGGCTGGAGGAAGGTTTGTGGTGGTGTTCCCCAGAGATCAATGTTGGGATCCTTGCTTTTCCTGATATAGATTAAGGACCTAAACCTGGATGTACAGGGCACAATTTCAAAGTTTGCAGCTGTTATGAAAGTTGGAAGCGTTGTGAACTGTGAGGAGGATAGTGTAGAACTTCAAAAGGACATAGACAAGTTGGTGGAATGGGCAGACAGGTGGCAGATGAAGTCCAATACAGAGAAATGTGAAGTGATTCATGTTGGTAGGAAGAACATGGGGTGACAATATACAATTCTATAGGGTGTTCAGGAGCAGAGGGACCTGTGTGTATATGTGCATAAGTCATTGAAGGCGGCAGAACAGGTTGAGAAAGTGTTTAATAAAGAATACCGTATCCTGGCTTTATTAATAGGGGCATAGAGTACAAGAGAGAGTTATGTTGAACTTTTATAAGACGCTATTTCAGCCTCAGCTGAAGCATTGTGTCCAGTTTTGGGTGCCACACCTGAAGAAAGAGGTGAGGGCATTGGAGAGAGTACAGAAAGGATTCACCAGAATTATTCCCAGGATGAGGAATTTCAGTTATGAAGATAGGTTTGAGAAGTTCGGACTGTTTTTCTCAGAGAAGGCTGTGAGGTGATTTATTAAAGGTTTCAAAAATCATGAGGTGGCTGGACAGAGTAGATAGAGAGAAACAGATCCCACTCGTGAAAGGATCGAGAACGAGAGGGCACAGATTTAAAGTCATGGGTAAAAGAAGCAAAGACGACCTGAGGAAAATATTTTTTCACACAGTGCGTGGTTAGAGTCTGGAATGCACTGCCTGAGAGTGTGGTGGAGGCAGGTTCAATTGAAGCTGAATAGACCGTTATATGAGAAGGAAGAATGTGCAGGGTTACAGGGAGAATGCAGGGAACGGCACTGGGTGAATTGCTCATTCGGAGAGCCTGTGCAGACACGAAAGGCTGAATTGGTCCTTCTGTGCTGTAATAATTCTCTGATGCTTTTATTACAGGATGCTGACCAAGGGAACGCTGTGATGGGGCTTCTCAGATGGGTGTAATGGTGGAGAATGGGGAATTCATGGCTGGAAAGGGAAGTTGTCCTTTGGGAACTTGAATCTTAGCAGAGAATCTCCGACACCCTGTCCGGGTCGAAGGCATCGAGGAAATATCCTCCCTGCCTCCTCCTCCTGAGGTGTCCTCTGGATTCCTGGTGCCAATGTCTGTGTCTTCATGCTGGTGATGATATGAAGGGTGCAGCAGAACACCATGAACTTGGACACCTGCTCCAGTGAGTACTGGAGGCCGCCCCCCCACCCCCCAACACGAGCGGTTCAGACTTCGGAAGCATTGCTTCATCACACCGATGGTCTCTTCCACCATGTTCCTGGCGACTCCATTGCTCACATTAAACACATGTTAATTGCGTAATTACGGTTGATGGTGGGAGGTGGTTTGTAGCTGTAGAAACATGGGCTGTGTCTAGAAGGGGCTTTCCTTTGTCTCCAAGGAGCCACATTCTGGTTCTTCATGGAGCCCCGAAGTGTTGGGACCGGCTGACTGCTTCAGAATGAAGGTATGGTGTCTGCTGCCAGGGTAGTGGACATTCACCAACATGATGTACTGGGCATGCTCACACACCAACTGTACATTAATGGAGCGAGAGTTCTTTCAGTTCCTGTACCTCTCCCCGTTGACATGGGGACCCCTCAGAGCAACCTACACCATCAGGAATGTGACTATCCTGACAAAGCTACGGGATCTCTCATCCTGCTTCTCTCTGCTGAGGAAGAAAATGATGACATAGGTGCTCACCCTCACCTCCCAGAATTATCAATGGACAACACATAGGCCTAGTAACTACAGGTCAGTTGATTTAAGATCTGTGGTGAGGAAGGTTATAGAAATAATCGGGGATAACAGCAGTCTTTTGGAGAGGTCTGAGTTAATTAAGGATAGCCAGCTTAGATTTACAAAAGGAAAGTCATGCTTGCCAAATCAAATTGATATTTTTGATGATGTAACAGAGAAGGTTGATGAAGGGAATTAGAATTAGAATTAGAACATTACAGCGCAGTACAGGCCCTTCGGCCCTCGATGTTGCGCCGACCTGTGAAACCATCTGACCTACACTATTCCATTTCCATCCATATGCCTATCCAATGACCAATTAAATGCCCTTAAAGTTGGCGAATGTGCTGGATGTTGTCTATATCAGTTTGAAGAATGTGTTTGCTAAAGTACCATATAAAAGGTAAATTACCAACATCGAGTCTCATGGAATGGGAGGGTCAGTGTACAATTGAATAAAAAAGATGGATAATGTGCAGAAAACAGTGTGCCATAGTAAATGGCTGCTTTTCATACTGGAGGATGTTGGACAGTGGGTGTTTCCCCAGGGTCAGTGCCAGGGCCACTGTTTTATTTTGCTGTGTATAAATGACTTGGATCTTGGAGTACCCAGTGGAACTTCAAAATCTGTCTCTGATACCAAGGTTGGAGCAGTGGCAAACAGTGAGGATGTTCAGAACCACCTGTGACAGGACACAGATACTGAGTAGAATGAGCAGACAAGTGGCAGATGGAAGTGTGAGACAAGTGTGAGGTGATGTATTTTGACAGAAGGGATAGGAAGATCATATAGACTTAATAGCACAGTTGGACACAGTGTGCAGGAACAGAGAGATCTGTGGGTGCATGTGTATCCATCTTTAAAGGTGACAGGACATATTGAGAGAGTGGTTAGTAAAACACATATAATCTTACATTTCATAAATAGAGGTATTGAGTACAAACGGAGAGAAGTTATGATGAATGTTTAAAAGTCTCTGGTTAGGTCTCAGCTGGACTATTGTGTCCAATTCTGGTCACCATATTTCAGAAAGATTGTGAAGGTCCTTGAAATGATGCAGAGGGGTTTTAGCAGAATGGTTCCAGGGATGGAGGATTTTAGTTACAAGGTTAGGTTACAAGATTATGACAAATTTAGGTGATTTAGACAAGATAAAAACGTTTCCTATTAACTGATGGAAGAAGGACGAGGGGACACAGATTGAAGGTTTTGGACAAGAGATGCAAGGGGAGTAAGTGGAAAAAATGTTTTTATGCAGCATGTGTTAATGATCTGGAACTCACTGCCCACAAGTGTGGTGGACGCGGAGAAAATCAATGATTTTATAAGAAAGCTGATGGGCACTTGAAGGAAATTGATTTGCTACAGGTATTGGGACATTGGAGCACTGGGACTGATTGGATTGCTCTATGGAGAGCCAGCATGGACATGATGGACAGAACAACCTCCTTCAGTGCCATAAGTGACTGCATCACCCTCTATGACTCTACGTTGGATATGTCACCCGCTCCTGCTTGGAAAGATCCGATACATAGAAGTTCAATGAAACTGTGACATTAACAGCCACTGACCGCTCTGTCCTCACTCTGTTGTGAGGCTCCAGGTCGTGTTGCAGGAGGTGACACAAGTCTGTGACCACCTACTTATTGAATCAGAGTCACCTCACACACTGCTCCTGGGTTAGGTGTAGGTAGGAAAGTGATCTGGGAAAACCCGGGTGAATAGGGCAGAGCACCCTCTTTCCAGAGCTTCCCATCTCTGCAGCCTCTACTCCATTAGTTGGTCATGTTACAGACCCAGAGACATAGGAACAACAGTCCCCATACCTCGTACAGACTTGGATCACCAAATCCTCTGTCCTCCATGAATGTCTGCAGCAGCTCACAACACAACCTCCAGAAAACCATCCACAACACCTTCACTAAATTTACAGTAGCAGAAGTAGGTCAAAAGCCCCTCACCTGTAAGTTAAATGCCTGATGTTTTTAAATAAAGCTCGAGGGGGTTCATCGTGCTGCTGAATGTATGTTCAGCTGAGAGTGACTAACACAGGTGGTCAGTGGACAAGCACAGACCAAGTTACAAAGACGTACATCAAAGCTGCTGGAATGGCTGATTGATGTCACTTCAAACTCCTCCTCACACTACCAGCACCTGCTTGGGGAACTGGGTCTAGAGCCCAGACCAGGCTGGAGCACTGGAAGTGACAAGCAGCTCAGCTCATACCATTTTATGGATCCAAGCGGCCATGTCTTTGGGCCCAGTGGCTTTATAAAGCTGAAAGCTGAAAATTGTGGCCAGATAAACCTACAGAGGGCAAGTAAAGGTAACAGAAAAGACTAGAAGGCCAAAAGGAATATGGGAATGGTCAGGGGAATGGGACTAATTCGAGGGGTAAGGTCATGGAGGGACTCAAACACAAGAATGAGAATATTAAAATTAAGGTGCTTCCAGACCAGGAGCCAATGTAGATCTGGGTGATGGATGATCGGGATGTGGTGTGAGTTAGGATACAGGCAGCAGAATTCTGGATGGGCTGTGGTTTATGGAGGTTTATAACTGGGAGGGTGACCAGGATAGAATTGGAATAGTCAAGTGTGGATTTAACAATGACATGGATGATGGTTTATGCAGCAAATGGGCTGAGGCAGAGGTGGAGATGGGTGACATTACAGAGGTGGTAGTCGGCAGATGTGGTGATGGAGAGAATATGGAGATGAACTCAGCTCAGGTTTAAAAGACGACAGAGTTTGTAAACCATCTGGTGCAGCCACAGTCATTGGCCAGTGAGTGGTACGGGTTCACAAATAGGGGATGGAGTTTCTGGAGACCAATGTCACTGGCTTCAGTCTTCGAAAAAAATTAAATTCCAGATCAGTATTTCCGTGAAACAGGGTTTACATATCTCATCGCTGGAGCTAGAGTCTTACCTGGGCAGCAAGAGAAGCAAAGATGAGAGAGCAATTTACACAAACCCTAATACAGTTAGCAATGGTTGATAAAGGTAATAGAACATAGATGATAGAACATAGAACATTACAGCGCAGTACAGGCCCTTCAGCCCTCGATGTTGCGCCGACCTGTGAAACCTTCTGACCTACACTGTTCCATTTTCATCCATATGTCTATCCAATGACCACTTAAATGCCCTTAAAGTTGGCGAGTCTACGACTGCTGCAGGCAGGGCGTTCCACGCCCCTACTACGCTCTTTGTAAAGAAACTACCTCTGACATCTGTCCTATATCTATCACCCCTCAACTTAAAGCTATGTCCCCTCGTGTTTGACATCACCATCCGAGGAAAAAGGCTCTCACTATCCACCCTGTCCAACCCTCTGATTATCTTATATGTCTCTATTAAGTCACCTCTTCTCCTCCTTCTCTCTAACGAAAACAACCTCAAGTCCCTCAGCCTTTCCTCGTAAGACCTTCCCTCCATACCAGGCAACATCCTAGTAAATCTCCTCTGCACCTTTTCCAAAGCTTCCACATCCTTCCTATAATGCGGTGACCATAACTGCACGCAATACTCCAGGTGCGGTCTCACCAGAGTTCTGTACAGCTGCAGCATGACCTCGTGGCTCCTAAACTCGATCCCCCTACTAATAAAAGCTAACACACTTGCCAAAGACTTGCAGGTTGATAAGTTAATTGGCCTTTATAAATTGCCCCTAGTAGAGGTAGGTGGTAGGGAAATATAGGGACAGGTGGGGATGTGGTAGGAATATGGGATAAGGGTAGGATTAGTATAAATGGGTGGTTGATGGTCGGCACAGACTCGGTGGGCCGAAGGGCCTGTTTCAGTGCTGTATCTCTATACTAAACTAAACTAAACACCATATGCCTTCTTAACAGCTCTATTAACCTGGTGGCAACTTTCAGGGATTTATGTACCTGGACACCAAGATCTCTCTGCTCCTCTACACTACCAAGAATCTTCCCATTAGCCCAGTATTCTGCAATCCTGTTACTCCTTCCGAAGTGAATCTCCTCACACTTTTCCGCATTAAACTCCATTTGCCATCTCTCAGCCCAGCTCTGCAGCCTATCTATGTCCCTCTGTAACCTACAACATCCTTCGGCACTATATAATAGCTGGAGATAGATGTTTATAAGGGATACCAAAAGCAACAAGGTCAGAGTAAATGACATGTACAGTAATGCAGTTGAAAATGGTTTATCGAATGAAGAGTTGGATATAGAGACTTATCAGCAACACCAACAATAGCGAGGACTGGGATAGTAAATGTATTGAATAATCCTCAGTGCATGATAGATGCTAGATTCTCATGGTAGCTGATCAAAATAAGTAGAAAGAATGTAAAGATGCCAGGATAAACACCTGCCCATTGTTGTAACATTTCAATCTATTGTTCTCATATTCTGATCTATCCTCTCCCTCTCTCTGGCGCCGCTGATCCCCGTTAGTGCCGGAGACGATGCTCCCAATGACACTATGGGAGAACACATTGAATGGAGTCCCTTATTAATAGAAGAGGTAAACCCTCCCGTGACACAATTAGGGTCCATAGAGACTGGCATTAATTAGTCACTGAACAAACAAGTTCAGTAAACCCCTTTCAATCCAACACTTATTGTGTTGCAATAAACTGGAACATTTACCCAGTCAGGATGGGGTTTTCTGAGAGAAGGGATGGTAGAAATAGCAGAGGCACTGGCCAGAAACTTCCAATCCTCCTTGGATGTAGGTGTGATGACAGAGGACTGGAGGATTGTAAATGTTACACCCTGTTTAAAAAAGGAGAGATGGTGTAAACCCTGTAATTACTGATCAGTCAGACTTGTGTCTGGGGAAGTTTCGAGGAGAAAAATATTTGTTGCTGAGAAAAACAGTGGGTAGTAACTAGTTAGCAACTTGTATATGCTAATGACAAATGATGACTGGCAAACTTCAACAACAACAACAACAATTTATATTTATATAGTGACTTTAACGTTACAAAGCATCCTAAGGTGCTTTACATGAGTATTATGAAACAAAGTATGACACTGAGACACAACAGGAGATATTCGGTCAGATGACCAACAGCTTGGTCAAAGTGGTAGGTTTTAAGGAGTGTCTTAAAGGAGGAAAGCAAAGTGCAGAGGTGTAGGGAGGATATTACAGAGCATGGGGCCCCGGCAGCTGAAGGAACGGCCACCAGTGGTGCAGTGAATAAAATCAGGGATGCACAAGAGGCCAGAATTAGAGGAGCACAGATATCTCGGTGGGTTGTGCAACTGGAGGAGGTTACAGAGATAGGGAGGGGTGAGAAAATGGAGGTGAGAACATGATCTGAAAACAAGGATCAGAATTTTAACATCAACACATTGCTGGGCTTGAAGCCAATGTCGGTCAGTGATAGATGAACGGGACTTGGTGTGAACTAAGACATGGGCCGCAGAGTTTTGGATGACCTCAAGCTTACAGAGAGTAGAATGTGAGAGATCAGCCAGGAGTGAGTTGGAATAATCACATCGAGAGGTGACGAAGGCATGATTGAGGTTTTAGCAGCAGATGGGCTGAGACAGGGGTGAAGTGAGGCGATGAACTGAGGTGGAAATAGGAAAGGTACGCTTGGAAAATCCGGGGTGGGTAGGACAGAGCCCCATCCTCCTCTCTCTTTACAGAGCTTCCCCTCTCTGCAGCCTCTGCTCTATTTGTTGGTCATTTTACAGACCCAGAGACACTGTAACTACAGTTCCCATACCTCGTCCACATTTGGGTCACCAAATCCGCTGCCCTCCCTGAACGTCTGCAGCAGCTCACAACACAATCTCCAGAAAACCATCCACAGCACCTCCACTAACTTTACAATAGCAGAAGTATGTCAGAAGTCCCTCACCTGTAAGTTGGATGCCTGGTAATTTTAAATAACACTGGAGGAGGTTCCTCGTGCTGCTGAATGTACATTCAGCTGAGAGTGACTAACACAGGCGGTCAGTGGACATGCACAGACCAAGTTTCAAAGATGTACGTCACAGCTGCTGGAATGGCTGATTGACACCATATTCAGACCCCTCCTCGCTCTGCAGACACACACCCGTTACACCCACGCTCGCACCCCGGCCAGCCTGGGTGTCCTGTACAATGCGCTGGATGTGACCGGCAGTGCAGCTCACACCATTTTATGGATCCAAACTTCCACATCACCAGTGGAACTGGAGAGATGAAATGTGTGGTCAGGGAGAGAGACTAAGGGAAAGAAATGGACTATAAAAAGGAAAGTAGCAAAAGACTTTCAGATAAACAAGCTTCAGGAATATTGGAAATGGACAGGGGATTGGGACAATCAGAAGGGTGTGGGCATGGAGGGATTTGATCACACGTGTGAGAATATTAAAACGGAGGTGTTACTGGACCAAGAGCCAATGTAGGTCACTGAGCACAGGGATGCTGGGTGAACAGAATTTAGTGTAAATTAGAAGATGGCAGCAGAGTTTTGGATGACCACAAGGTTACAGAGAGTAGAATGTGGGAGACCATCCTGGCGTGTGTTGGAATAGTCAAATCTCGAGGTAACAAAGGCAGGGATGAGGGTTTCAACAGCAGATGAGCTGATGTGACCGCTCTCTTTCCCTCACTCTCTATCTTTTTCTGTTTCTCTCTCTGTCGCCCTCACTTGTTCTGCCCCCCTCCCCCCCCCCCCCACCCCCCGCCCTTAGGATCTTTTATGTCGCCTTTTACACTTCTAAACTCCAGCTGATGTACGCCTAGCCTCTGCAGCCTTTCCTCATAAGACAGCACACCCATTCCAGGTATTAGTCTAGAAATCCTTCTCTGAACTGCGTCCAACGCATTTACATCCTTCCTTCCATAAGGTGGTCAGTACTGTACACAATACTTCAGATGCAGTTTCATCAATGCCTGTACAACTGAAACATAGCCTCTCTACCTTTGCATTTAACTACTCTCTTAAAAAAAACAATTCTATTAGCTTTCCTAAATACTTGCTGAACCTTCATGCTAACGTTTGCCATTCATGAACTAGGACACCCAAATCCCTTTGCATCCCAGAGCTCTGTTTTCTCTCACCATTCATATATTATGTTTATTTTTTAAATTCTTCCTGCCAATATGGGCCATTTCACATTTCCCCGTATTATACTCCATTTGTCAGATCTTTTCCCTCTCACTTAACCTATCTACATCCCTTTTTACCCTCCTTATGTCCTCTGCACAACGTACCTTCCGACCTATCTTTGTGTCATCAGCAAATTTAGCAAACATACCTTTGGACCCTTCATCCAAGTCATTTATATAAATTGTAAAAGGTTGATGTCGCAGCACGGATCCCTGTGGCAACCATTCATTACATCTTGCCAACCAGACAATTACCAATTCATGCCTACTCTCTGTTTCCTCTTAGCTAGCCGATCTTCTATCCATGCCAATATGTTACCCCCTATACCACGGCTATTATATTTCATAATAACCTTTGATGTGGCACATTATCAAATGTCTTCTGGTAACCTAAGAACAGTAAATCCACTGGTTCGCCTTTATCCACAGCGCATGTTATTTCAACAAAGAGTTCCAATAAATTGGTTAAACATGATTTCCCTTTCACCAAACTATGTTGACTTTGCCTGATCACGTTGAATTTCTCTACGTGCGCTGCTATAACGTCTTTTATAATAGGTTGTAACGTTTGATCCATAGCCAGAAAGCCTTTCTCACCTGTTACAGGTCATATGTGGTGTACCGCAAGGATCTGTTTTGGGGCCACTGCTGTTTGTCATTTTTATAAATGACCTGGAAGAGGGTGTAGAAGGGTGGGTTAGTAAATTTGCGGATGACACTAAGGTCGGTGGAGTTGTGGATAGTGCCGAAGGATGTTGTCGGGTTCAGAGGGACATAGATAGGCTGCAGAGCTGGGCTGAGAGATGGCAACTGGAGTTTAATGCGGCAAAGTGCGAGGTGATTCACTTTGGAAGGAGTAACAGGAATGCAGAGTACTGGGCTAATGGGAAGATTCTTGGTAGTGTAGATGAACAGAGAGATCTTGGTGTCCAGGTGCATAAATCCCTGAAGGTTGCTACCCAGTTAATAGGGCTGTTAAGAAGGCATATGGTGTGTTAGCTTTTATTACTAGGGGGATCGAGTTTCGGAGCCACGAGGTCATGCTGCAGCTGTACAAAACTCTGGTGAGACCGCACCTGGAGTATTGCGTGCAGTTCTGGTCACCACATTATAGGAAGGATGTGGAAGCTATGGAAAGGGTGCAGAGGAGATTTACTAGGCTGTTGCCTGGTATGGAGGGAAGGTCTTCCGAGGAAACGTTGAGGGACTTGAGGTTGTTTTCGTTGGAGAGAAGGAGGAGGAGAGGTGACTTAATAGAGACATATAAGATAATCAGAGGGTTAGATAGGGTGGATAGTGAAAGTCTTTTTCCTCGGATGGTGATGGCAAACACGAGGGGACATAGCTTTAAGTTGAGGGGTGATAGATATAGGACAGATGTCAGAGGTCGTTTCTTTACTCAGAGAGTAGTAGGGGCGTGGAACGCCCTGCCTGGAACAGTAGTAGACTCGCCAACTTTAAGGGCATTTAAGTGGTCATTTGATAGACATATGAATGAAAATGGAATAGTGTAGGTCAGATGGTTTCACAGGTCGGCGCAACATCGAGGGCCGAAGGGCCTGTACTCCGCTGTAATGTTCTAATATGTCTACTGTTTCTAATCTGAAGTTGTGCTATATTTGAACTGTCATTAGTGAATTTGCTGCTTGTGAACCTTCTCCCTCCTTTTGGTTAATCTGTGACCGTTGATAAGCTCTTACAGTCGTGCAGGAGAGGGATAACAGAGATCTGGATCACAGGCTTAGTTTACTTGGTTTGTGAGAAATGACAAACTCAGCTAAGCGATCATTACTGGGAATGTGTAGGAGATTTGGAGACAGGGAGAGATTACAATCTGTCAAATACCTGTGGTTATTGCGAAGTCTGGGTATGAATTGTGACAGAGAGCTGGAGAGAGAGAATGTGCACTCAAAGACATGTGATCAGCATCGGGTCTGGCTCAGAAATCTCAAAGATGATGTCTTAGGCAAATTTGGAGATTCTACTCTGTATTGCAATATCTAATTCATTTCGATATCGCAAAAACGCATTGGTCCCAACATTGACCTTTGGGGGACACCCACTGTCTACCATCCTCCACACTTAAAAACAACAATTTATTACAACTCACTGTTTCCTGTCCTTAATTCAATTTGACAATGATCCTCTTATTCCATGAGCCTCAATTTTACTAACCAGCCTTTTATGTGGTACCTTATTAAACATTTTCTTAAGATACATAGACACAACATCCACGACATTCCCTTCATCAACCGTCTCTGTTACTTCATCAAAACCTTCAACTACGTGAGTGAAGTATGATCTGCCTTTACTCGAGTGTGTACGAGATGGGTTTCTGGAGAAGTGCATTGAAGGACTAACTAATCGGGCTATTTTATGTAACGAGAAAGCATTAGTTAATAACATTGCTGTAAAGCAGCTTTTGGGAAATAATGACCATATTATGATAAAATTTCACATTCCATTTGAATTTGATAATTCTGAAACTGGGGTGTTCAATTTGAACAAGGGGAACTATGAAGGTACGAAGGGCAAATTGGCAATTTAGTGTTGGTAAAGAGGTAGTACTTGAAATGTTAACTGGATTGAAGTTTGATAAATCCCTCGACCAGGTGAGTTACATCCCAGAGTGTTGAAGGAGGTGGCAATAGAGATGATGGATGTTTTGGGTGGCATCTTTCAAACTTCCATAGATTCTGTAAGAGATCCGAAAGACTGGAAAGTAGCTAATGTAAACTCACTATTTAAGAAGGGTGGGAGAGGGAGAATGAGAACCACAGACCTGTTAGTTTAACGTCAGTAATAGGAAAAATGTTAGAATCTATTGTAAAGGATGTGATCACTGGACATCTAGAAAATAATGGTAAAATTGGCGGAGTGAACATGGATTTATGAAAGAGGCATCATGTGTAACAAATCTGCTGAAGTTTTTTGAGGATGTTGCAACATTACTAAAGGAGAACCAGTGGATGTGGTGTATTTGGATTTACAGAAGGCTTTTGATAAGGTCTCACACAGGAGGTTAGTAAACAAAATTACAGCACATGGGATTGGGGTAAAATATTGGTATGGATTGAGAATTGGTTAACAGACAGAAAATAGAGAGTAGGAATAAACGGGTCATTCTCAGGATGGCAGGCTCTTATGAGTGGGGGTACCACAAGGATCAGCACAAGGGCCACAGCTGTTCACAATCTATATAAATTATTTGAATGTGGTGACCAAATGTAATATTTACAAGTTTGCTGATGATACAAAACGAGGTGGGAAAGTAGGTTGTGAAGAGGATGCAAGGAGGCTTCAAGTGGATTTGGACAGGCTAAGTGAATGGGCAAGAACATGGCAGCTGGAATATAATATGAATAAGTATCAAGTGCTCCACTCCGGTAAAACAAAAACAGAAAAACAGAATATTTTTTGACGGGTGAGAGGATGGGAAGTGTTGATTTCCAAAGGGATATGGGTGTCTTTGTTCATGAGTCACTGAAAGTGAGTATGCAGGTGCACCGATCAATGTGGAAGGCAAATGGTATGTTGGCCTCCATCTCAAGGGGTTTTTTAGTACAGGAGTAATGATATCTGGCTGCAATTGTATTCAACTTTGGTGAGACCACACCTGGAATATTGCGCACAGTCTTGGTCTCCTTGTCCAAAGAAGGATATATTTGCCATACATGGCGTGCAACGGAGGTTAGGCAGACTATCCCTGTAATGGCAGGATTGTCGTACGAGGAGAGATTGAGAAACTGGGTCTGCATTCTCCCGAGTTTCAAAAAATGAGAAGTGATCTCATACAAAATTCTTACAGGGGGTGACGGGGTGGATGCAGATCGGATGTTTCCCCTGGCTGGTGAGTCTTGAACCAAGGGACATAATCTCAGAATAATGGGTAAGCAATTTAAGACTGAGATGAAGAAGAATTTCTTCACTCAGAGGATTGTAAATCTTTGGAATTCACCACCACAGAGGGTGTGGAAGATCAACACTGAGAATGTTCAAGACTGAAATCAATGGATTTAGGGAGACAAATGACATCAACGGATGCAGGGATAGCATGGGAAAGTGACGTTGAGGTAGATGATCAGACATGATCCAATTGAATAACGGAGCAAGCTCGATGGGCTGATTGGCCTACTCCTGCTCCTGTCTTCCTACAAATACGTGCTTGCTATCCTTCATTAACTCAAACCGCTCCAAGTTTCTGTTATTTCTTCTCTAATTATTGTTTGAAATACATTATCCACTACTGATGTCAAACTAAATGGTCTGTATTTGCTGGGACTGTGCTCACAACATCATTAAGAAGATGCACATTTAAGGTAATTGGCAAAGAACCAGAGGCAAAATGAAGATAATTTTCTTGCACAGTGTGTTGTCAAATTTAGAGCCCCCGGTTATCTGGAAACATACAGGGTAAGATAAATCAGAATAAAGGAAGCTTATGACAGTCACAAAAAAACAATACTTTAGAAAGCCGAGAGGAGTAAAGAAAGTGCAGGGGTGAAGTAAAAAAGGTAATTAGAAAAGTAAAGAGAGGACGTCAACAAATATTGGCAGGTAGAATCAAGGAAAACCCAGTACATTAGGAATAAAAGGATAACTAAGAAAGGGGAGGGCATATCAGAGATGTACAAGGTAGTTTATGCGTGGATGCAGAAGATGTGGGCAGGGTTCTTACTGAGTCTCTGTCTTCACAAAGGAGAGAGATGATGCAGACATTATAGTTAAAGAGGAGGACTGTGAAATATTAGATATGATAAGCATAATGAGAGAGGAAGTACTAGAGGGTCTGACATCCTTGAAAGTGGATAAATCGCCAGGACCAGATGAATTGTATCCCAGGCTATTAAAGGAAGCCAGGGAGGAAATAGCAGATGCTCCGAAGATCATCTTCAGATTCTCACTAGATACAGGAGAGGCACCAGACCATTGGAGGTCTGTGAACGTAGTACCAATGTTTTAAAATGGTGCCAAGGATAAGCCAAATAATTATAGGCGTTTCAGTCTGAGCTCAAGGCCTGCTACCCGACCCAAACCGGACAAGACCCGACGACATATGTCGGGTTCGGGATGGATCGGATCGCTCTTCCGGATCCGGCTTTCGGACTCGGGTTGGGTCGGACACACACAGTACTACATTTGGATCGGCTGTGAGGAAAAGGGAAGTTGAGTAAGTAAGCATCAACATTTGAAAAGCCTGCCTGAGCTGGGAGTCTGGGACGTCAAGGAGGGAAACGTGCATCTTGACTCCACAGACTCTGAGTCTGCGCAGTGAGCATGTGAGTACCTCTATGATGTCACCGCGCTCATGATGCAGCTTCCTTCCATTCCATCCAAAAGTGCTAAGTACAGTGAGTGCAATATGGTCGGGTCAGGCTCGGGCCGGCTCGGACTCGGGTCCGATGTTGTTCTGTCGGGTTCGGTCGGGTTTTATTTCCAGACCCGAGCAGGTCTTTAGTCGGATATCGGTGGGCAAATTATTAGAATCAATTCTCAGAGCTACGATAAACTGTCACTTAGAAAGGCAAAGATTAATCTGGGATAGTCAGCATGGATTTGTTAATGGAAGGTCTTGCCTTACTCACATAATTAAGTTTTGTGAGGAAGTAGCAAGAAGGATTGATAAAGGTAGTGCAATGGATGTGGTCTACATGGATTTTAGTAAGGTCCCACGTGGCAGACTCTTCAGAAAAGTAAAAGCTTATGAGATACAGGGGAATGTCTCAAGTTGGATCCAAAATTGGATCAATGTCAGGAAACAAAGGTAATGGTCGACAGATGTTTTTTTGCGAATGGAAAGCGGTCTCTAGTGGCGTTCCACAGGTCTCAGTGTTGGGTCCCTTGCAATTTGTGATGTATATTAATGATTTGGACTAAAATGTGGGAGATATGATTGGAAAATTTGCTGATGACACAAAAATTGGTCATGTAGTTGATAGTGAAGAAGATAGCTGTAGACTCCAGAATGATATCAATGGTTTAAATGGTTTGGTTGAGTGGATGGAAAAATGGCAAATGAAAGTCAATCTGGGGAACTGTGAGGTAATGCATTAGGGAAGGGCAAATAAAGCGAGGGAATACACAACAGACAGGAGGATATTGAAAGGTGCAGAAGATGTTAGAGATTTTGGAGTTTATGTCCACAGGTCCTGGAAGGTGGCAGGACAGGTAGACAGAGAGGTGAAGAAGGCATATGGAATGCTTTCCTTTACTGGCCGATATATAGAATACAAAAGTAGGGATGTAATGCTGGAATTGTATAAAACACTGGTTAGGCCACAGCTGGAGTATTGTGTACTGTTCTGCTAAGATTGTTTTCTTTAGAACAAAGGAGACTGAGGGGTGACTTGATTAAGGTGTACAAAATTATGAGGCGCCCAGGTAGAGTAGTCAGGAAGGACCTGTTTCCCCTAGCAGAGAGGTCAATTACCAGGGGGCACAGTTTTAAAGTGATTGGTAGACGGATCAGAGGGGACATGAGGAAAAACCTTTTCACCCAGAGGGTGGTGCGTGTCTGAAACTCAATGCCAGGAACGGTGATGGAGCCAGAAGCCATCAATTATTTTAAAATTTACCTGGACCTACACCTGAGGTGCTGCAACTGGCAAGGCCATGGACCAGCGGATGGAAGATGGGATTAGATTGGGTGACTAGTTTTTTCAGCCAGCAGAGACACGATGGGCTGAATAACCTTATTCTGTGCCGTAACCTTTCCATGGATATTTGGGCCTGTCGTTCTATGGTTGTGATCTGGATTTGACTGCCTGAAATCATGGTGGAATCAGATTCAATGATATCTTTCAAAAGGGAATTTAACAAAAACTTGACAAGGAAAAAAAACAATAGGAGTCTGGGGAAAGAGGAGGGAGTAGAACTAATTAGATATCTCTTTCAAAGAGACAGCACTGACACAACGGACCGAATAGCCTTCTTCTGTGCTGCATCAATCTCTGATTATATGAACAAGAGACAAAGAGAGAGAGGGAGAAAGGGTGAAAGAGGGGAAGGAAAATAGAGACAGAGTGGAAGAGAAGTTTGTACCAGTTTTCAGGGGTAGGGATTGTGATTCGTGATCTGCCCGTGCCCGTTCCTGTTGAGGCAGGTGACACACAAGCTTCCTGCTGTCTCCTCATTTCCATGAATTCTACGTGCTGCCCAGGGTGACCCGCACTGCTGTCTATCTGCAAGCTTAACAGGGACCTAACTGTGTGTGAGGCTGGCACGTGCTTCAGCCAGGATTCAGCTCTTAAAGCTAGTCTGTCCCTCTTAAAGGGAAGCTGTACTGAATCACAGAAGGCTGCTGCTGCTGACTGTGAATGCTGCAATTGGAGACGAGGTAAATGGAATACAAGGACAGAGAGAGGGCTCTGCTGTTCACAGCTGTGGTGCTGGAGGCCTTAGTCATGGAGGGTGACCGTAGGAGAGAGGCCCTGTTTCTGTGGGGTGGGGCAGAGACCCTTAAGGAACGTCTTCCGAAGGGAATGGGAGCAGGTGGCCAGGGAGGTCAATGCAAGAGGTCTGGCCCCGAGGACCTGGCAGCAGAGCCAGAATAAGTTTAATGAACTCACACTGTTAGTCAATGTCAGTGAAGTCGTCTCCACATGGCATCTCATACACTCAACGCCACCAACCTCTCACACTGCTCAATGTACCCTCCCCCCACCCCCTCCCGCATCACTTCGTTTCAAAGATGTATAGCAAAGGTGCTGGAATGGCTGGTTGGTGTCAGATCAGATCCCTCTGCACACTACCAGCACATACTTGGTGAACAGGGACAAGAGCCCTGTCCAGCCTGGAGCACTGGAAGTGACCGGCAGCTCAGCCCAGACCATTTCATGGATCCAAACGTCCATGGCATTGGGCCCAGTGACACTGCAGAGCTGAGAATAGCTGCCATAGACAGAAACAGAGGGAAAGAAGCCTTTTTTAAATGGGAATTGAAGAAAAGGCTTGAAGGCAGGAATATGGGAATGGACAGGGCAATGGGATTAATTGAGGGTGAGATTCAAACACAAGAATGAAAATATTAAATTTAAGGTGCTGCCAGTCCCGGAGCCAAAGTAGATCAGTGAGCACAGGGGTGATGGGTGATCAGGATTTGAAGTGAATTAGTTTACAGGCAGCAGGTTCTAGATGGGCTGTGCTTTATCGAGGTTTATAACTGGGAGGGTGACCAGGATATAATTGGAATAGTCAAGAGTGGATTTAACAGTTTTAAAGATTGGTCAAGACAAATGTAGGTCCCTTACCGTCAGAAACAGGGGAATTAATTATGGGGAACAAAGAAATGGCTGACCAACTAAATGCATACTTTGAACAAAGAACAAAGAACAAAGATAAGTTGTTGAGTCAGAAACTTTAGGGACTTTCAAGCGGCTTTTGGATAGGTATATGGATAAAGGAGAATGATGGGGTATAGATTAAATTGTCCTTGACAGAGGACAAAGGATCGGCACAACATCGTGGGCCGAAGGGCCTGTTCTGTGCTGTATTTTTCTATGTTCTATGTTCTATAATTACAGCACAGGAATAGGCCCTTCGGCCCTCCAAGCCTCCGCCGATCCAGATCCTCTCTCTAAACATGTCGCCTATTTTCTAAGGTTCTGTATCTCTTTACTTCCTGCCCATTCATGTATCTGTCTAGATACATCTTAAAAGACTCCATCGTGCCCGCGTCCACCACCTCCGCTGGCAACGCATTCCAGGTGCCCACCACCCTCTGCGTAAAGAACTTTCCACGCATATCCCCCCTAAACATTTCCCCTTTCACTTTGAACTCGTGTCCTCTCGTAATTGAACCCCCCACTCTGGGAAAAAGCCTCTTGCTGTCCACCGTGTCTATACCTCTCATGATTTTGTACACCTCAATCAGGTCCCCCCTCAACCTCCGTCTTTCTAATGAAAATAATCCTAATCTACTCAACCTCTCTTCATAGCTAGCGCCCTCCATACCAGGCAACATCCTGGTGAACCTCCTCTGCACCCTCTCCAAAGCATCCACATCCTTTTGATAATGTGGCGACCAGAACTGTACGCAGTATTCCAAATGTGGCCGAACCAAAGTCCTATACAACTGTAACATGACCTGCCAACTCTTGTACTCAATGCCCCGTCCGATGAAGGAAAGCATGCCGTATGCCTTCTTGACCACTCTATTTACCTGCGTTGCCACCTTCAGGGAACAGTGGACCTGAACACCCAAATCTCTCTGGACATCAATTTTCCCCAGGACTTTTCCATTTACTGTATAGTTCACTCTTGAATTGGATCTGTCTTCACAAATAAGCACACAAATATCATATCAGAAATGTTGGGGAACACGGGGTTTAGTGAGAGAGAGTAACTTAAGGAAATCTGTATTAGTAGAGAAATGGTGTTGGGGAAATTGATGGTATTGAATCGATAAGTTCCCAGGGCCTGATAATCTACATCCCAGAGTACTGAAGGAAGCGGTCCTAGAAACAATAGATGTATTGGTGGTCATCTTACAAGATTCTATAGATTCTGGAGCATTTCCTACAGATTGGAGGGTAGCTAAAGTAACCCCAGGGAGGTTGAGAGAAAGCAGGGAATTATAGACCAGTCAGCCTGACGTCGGTAGCGGGGAAAGTTCTAGAGTCCATTATCAACGACTTTATAGCAGAGCACTTGTAGAAAAGTGGTCGAATCGGACAGGGTCAGCATGGATTTACGAAACGGAAATCATGCTTGGCAAATCTACAAGAATTCTTCGAGGATGTAACCAGTAGAGTTGATGAGGGGGAGCCAGTGGATGTGGTTTATTTGGACTTTCAGAAGACTTTCGTCAAAGTCCCACATAAGAGATTAGCGTGTAAAGTTAAAGCGCATGAGATTGGTGCTAGTGTATTGTGATAGATAGAAAATTGGTTGGCAGACAGGAAACCCGAGAGGAGGAATAAATGGGTCTTTTTTCCCGAATGTCAGGCAGTGACGAGTTGGGTACCACAGGGATCGGTGCTAGGACCCCAGTTATTCACTATATATATTACTGATTTCGATGAGGGAAATAAATGTAATATCTCCAAATTTGCAGAAGACACAAAACTGGGTGGGATGGTAAGTTGTGAGGAGGATGAAGAGAGGCTTCAGGGCGATTTGGACAAGTTGAGTGAGTGGGCTAATGCATGGCAGAAGCAGTACAATGTGGATAAATGTGAGGTTATCCACTTTGGTAGCAAAAACATGAAGGCAGATTATTATCTGAATGGCTATAAACTGAGAGAGGGGAATATGCAAGGAGAGCTGGGTGTACTTGTACACCAGTCACTGCAGGTAAGCATGCAGGTGCAAAGGACAGTAAAGAAGGCAAATGGTATGTTGGCCTTCACAGCGAGAGGATTCGAGTACAGGTGCAGGGATGCAATTATACAGGGCTTTGGTGAGGCCACACGTGGAATATTGTGTGCAGCTTTGGTCTCCTTATCTATGGAAGGATGTTCTTGCTGTAGGTTTACCAGATTGATTCCCTGGATGGCGGGACTGACGTATGAGGATAGATTGAGTCGGTTTGGATCATATTCGCTGGAGTTCAGAAGAATGATGGCGGGATCTCACAGGAACCTATAAAATTCTAACTGGACTTGACAAAGCAGATACAGGAAGGATGTCCCCGATGGTGGGGGAGTCCAGAACCAGGGGTCATAGTCTAAGGATATGAAGTAATCCTTTCAGGACTGAGATGCGAAATTCCTACACCCAGAGAGTGATGAGCCTGTGGAATTCGCTACCACAGGAAGCAGTTGAGGCCAAAACATTGCATGTTTTCAAGAAGCAGTTAGATATAGCTCTTAGGATGAAAGGGATCAAAGGATATGGGGGAAAGCGGGAACAAGTCATTGAGTTGGATGATCAGCCATGATCATAATGAATGGCTGGGCAGGCTCGAAGGGCCGAATGGCTTATTCCTGCTCCTATTTTCCATGTGTGTTTCTATGTGTTTCTATCTGTGTTAACAAGGGCACAGATGAGGATTTATGTATCAGATGAGCTGAGGCAGACGGGTGATATTACAGAGCTGGTAGTCGGCAGGGTTGGTCCTGGAGAGATTAAGGGGTCAGAACTCAGCTCAGGGTTACATAGAACGCAGAGGATGCAAACTGTCTGTTTCAACCTCAGATATTAGCCAGTTAGGGGAACGTGTTCATGGATAAGGACAGAATTTCCTATGGAGACTGATGGCACGAGCTCCACTCTTCCCAAAATTTAAATTGAAAGAACATTATTTCAGTGAAACAGAGTTAACAGATCACTTAGCGGGAAATAGGGACTTAGCAGGGGCAGCAACAGCAGAACAGATGGTAGAGTAACTTACATGAACTCTAATACAAGTAGCAATGGTTTATTGATCTCATAGCCGGAGATAGAGTTTTGCCAGGGATAACAAATGCAGCAAGGAGGGCAGCGTAAATGAGAAGAACATTAATGTTGCTAAACTTAGTTTATAACATTCATAGCTAGATGGAGAGACTTACCAGGGACACCGATAATAGCAAGGATAGGATAGTAAAAGTGTTGCATAATCTTCAATGCGAGATGGATCCGATGGTCTAATGAGAACCGACCATAATTTGCAGAAAGAGAGTCAAACTCCCAGATGAAACTCCTGCCCATTGTTGTAACATTCCAGTCTATTGTCCTGAGATTCTGACCCATTGTTGTAACATTCCAGTCAATTGTTCTCAGATTCTGAACCATTGTTGTAACATTCCAGTCAATTGTTCTCAGATTCTGAACCATCGTTGTAACATTCCAGTCAATTGTTCTCAGATTCTGAACCATTGTTGTAACATTTCAATCTATTGTTCTCAGATTCTGATCTATCCTCTCCCTGTTAGTGCCGGGGCTGATGCTCCCGCTAACACGATGGAATAACACATTGAAAGCAGTCCCTTATTAGTAGAAGAGGGAAACCCTCCAATGACACAATTAGAGTCCATGGAGACTGACATTAATTACAGTCACTAAACAAACAGGTTCAGTTAACCCCTTTCAATCCAACACCTTTTGTACCAGAATAAAATAGAACATTTATCCAGGAGGGATGGGATGTATAAGGATTGCTGAAGGAAGGAATGGTGGAACTGGTAGAGGCACATGACAGAATCTTTCAATTCTCCTTGGATATGGGAGTGGTGACAGAGGACTGGAGGGTTGTAAATGTTACACCCTGATTACAAATGGAGAGATGGAGTAGACCCTGTAGTGTCCAGTCCATCTGTCGTCAGTGGTGGGGAAATTTCACAACCCAGAACAGAAATATTCGTTGGTTGGAAAAACATAGCATAATAAATTTCAAGCAGCACGGATATGCTAATGACAAATCATGTCCGGAAAACTTCAACAGGAACTTATCCAAAGGTAGTTCACAGCAGCATTATGAAACAAAGTATAACACTGAACCACAAATGGAGATATTAGGTTAGGTGACCAAAAGCTTGGTCAAAGAGGCAAGTTTTAAAGGAGTGTCTGAAAGGATAAAAGTGAGGTGGAGAGGTAGAGCTGTGTAGGGAGGATATTCCCGAGCTCTGGACCGAGACAACTGAAGGTGCGGCCAGCGATGGTGGAGTAATTAAAATCAGGAATGCAAAAGAGGCCAGAATTGGAGGAGCAAAGATATATCAGAGGGTTGTCGGGCAGGAGGAGATTACAGAGATAGTGAGGGATGAGGCAATGGAGGGATTTGAAAACGTGTTGTGAATTTTAATATCAAGACATTGTTTGACTGTGAGCTGATGTAGGTCAGTGATCGGGGAATGGGACTTGTTGTGAGTTAACACACAGGCAGCAGAGTTTTAGGTTACCTCAAGTTTACAGATAGTAGAATGTGGGAGAATGAGTTTGAATTGTCTAGTCTACAGGTAATGAAAGCATGAAGGAGAGCTTCACCAGCAGATGAGTTGAGACAGGGGTGAAGTTGGGCGATGTTATTGAGGTGGAAATAGGTCGTCATAGTGATGGCACGAATATAAGGTTGGAAGCTCATTTTGTGGTCGAATGCCACAGAGTCACAGAATTGTTACAGCACAGAAGGTGGCCATTCTGTCCATCGTGTCTGCACTGGCTCTCCAAAAGAGCAATTCATCTAGTGTCACTCCCCTGCCTTCTCCCTGTAACTCTGTACAATCTTCCTTTTCAGATAACTATCCAATTTCCTCCTGAATGCCTCGATTGAATCTGCCTACACCACACTCTCAGGCAGTGCATTCCAGACCTTAACACTCGCTGTATGAACATTTTTTCCTCATGTCACTTCTGCTGCTTTTACCAATTACTTTAATTCTTTGTCCTCTCGTTTTCGATCCTTTCAGGTGTGGGAACAGTTTTTCCCTATCAACTGTGTCCAGACACCTCATAATTTTGCAGACGTTTATCAAATCTCCAATCAGCCTTCTCTTCTCCAAGGAAAATGTTCCAACTTCTCCAGTCTATCTTCATAACTGGTATTCTTCATCCCTGGAACCATTCTTGTGAATGTTTTTTCACACTCTCCAATGTCTTCACGTTATCTAATGTGCCCAGAACTACACGTAACGCTGCAGCCAAGGCCGAACTAGTGTCTTATACAAGTTCAAAACAACCTCCTCGCTCTTGTATTCCATGCTACAGGATACTGTAGGCTTTATGAAAAACTCTCTCAACCTGTCCTGCCACCTGCAATGACCGATGCACATATACACCCAGGTCCCTCTGCTCCTGAACCCCCTTTAGAATGGTAACCTTTATTCTATATTTTCCCTCCATGTCCTTCCTACGAAATGAATCACTTTTCATTTCTCCACATTGATCTTCATCTGCCACCTGTCTGCCCATTCCACCAATTTGTCTATGTCCTTTTTAAGTTTTATAGTATCCTCCTAACAGTTCACAATGTTTCCAAGTTTTGCATCATCTACAAACTTTGAAATTGTGCCCTGTACACCAAGGTCCAGGTCATTAATATATGTCAGGAAGAAAAATGGTCCTAACACTGATCCCCAGGGACCTCCACCACAAATCTTAAATAAAAAAACTTAACGTGCTGGAAATACTCAACAGGTCTGGCAGCATCTGAGTTGAGAGAGAGAAACAGAGTTAATGTTTCAGATCTGTGATCTTTCATCAGAACTGGAAAAGGTTAGAAATATCAAGTTTGAAGCAGATAAAGCAGGGATGGGGCAAAATGGAGCAAAAGGGGTGTTGATAGAACAGAGGGTCAGAGAGATTAACTGACCAGGAGGTCATGGGGCAAAGGCAAAGAAAGTGTGCTCATGGTGTGGTGAAAGACAAATCATTAATGCAGAGCAGGTGTTAAATGACAGAATAATGAACAGCCCGAGCTAAAAGCACCAACATAAAAATCCCAGTTTAAGTCTGGCACATGGTTAAAAAAAAAACTGATGAAACAAAATAATAATAAAAATGGACCAGTCATTCTCTGAAATTATTGAACTCAATGTTCAGTCCAGAAGTCTGTAGAATGGACAATGAGGTGCTGTTCCTCGAGCTGGCATTGATGTTCACTGGAACACCACAGCAGGTCAAACGCAGATTGGGTGACCGCTTTGTGGAACACCTCCGCTCAGTCCAAAAGCATGACCCTGAGCTTCCACTCGCTTGTCATTTCAACACACTCCATCCCCCACCCCCGCTCTCATGACTACATTTGTGTCCTTGTGTTTACACCCTCCACTCCCGCTTCACTTGCTTAAAACCTATTACATTTCTAACCAAATCCAGTTCTGATGAAAGCTCACAAGCCTGGAACATTAACTCTGTTTCTCTCTCCACAGACACTGCTGAGTATTTCCAGCACTTTCTGATTCTATTTCAGATTTCCAGCATCTGCAGTACTTTGTTTTGATTCCACGACAAACTTTTCTCCAGCCCGAAAAGCATCCATTAATCACTAATCTCTGTTTCCTGTCACTAGACCAGTTTAGTTTCATGTTGCTACTGTCCTTTTTATTTGATGAGCTGTAACTTTGCTCACAAGTCTGTTGTGTGACACTTTATCAAATGCTTTTTGGAATTCCATTTACACCACATCATAGCATTGCCCTCATCAGGCTTCCTTTTTACCTCTTCAAACAACTCCAGTAAGTTTGTTAAACACCATTTTCCCTTAACAAATCCATGCTGATTTTCCTTAATTAACCCACATTTGTCCATGTGCCTATTAATGTTGTCCCGAATATTACACACAGTTAAAAACAGACTGTCTGAATCTCAGACGGTTACCAGGGAGTGGGATGGAATCAATAGCAAGGGAACAGAGTTGGAGTAGGCAGTGAAAACAATGGCTTCAATCTTCCCAATATTTAATTGGAGGATATTTCTGCTCATCCAGTACTGGATATCAGATAAGCAGTTTGATAATTTAACAACAGTGGAGGAGAGGAGAGAGGTGTTGGTGAGTTAAACTTGATGGAGTTCTTTGATGAAACAATGGAGAGGGTTGATGAGGGTGGTGTGATTTAAGTTATATTTATAGACTTTCAAAATGTGTTTGATAAAGTGTCATTCAATAGACAGATTCGGAAAACTGAACTTTATGCAGTTCTTTGATAAAACAATGGAGACGGTTCCTGAGGGAAGGAATGGTGGAAATAGCAGAGGCACTGGTCAGAATCTTCCAATCCTCCTTGGATATGGGAGTCATGACAGAGGACTGGAGGGCTGTCAATGTTACTCCCTGTTACAAAAAGAGACTAGATAAATCCTGTAACTACTGACCAGTCAGTCTAATGTCGGTGGTTGGAAATTACAAGAGGCCAGAACCCGGCTCAAAAATATATCTTTCTTGTGAAAGCATGGGATTATAAATGACAAACAGCACGGATAGGTTAATAGAAAATCATGTCTGATAATCTTAATCAAGTTCGTTGATGACATAACTGTGACTGTTGATGAGGACAAAATGTTTTGTGTTATGTGTACAGACTTTCAAAAGGCCGGTGATCAAATGCCATTTCATAGACTTGTTATGAAAAATGGAACATATGGACTAATGTGACAATGATAGTGTGGATATGATACTGACTCAGGGACAGAAAGCAGAGAGAAGTGGTGAACAGACATTGTTCAGACTGGGGGAGGGGGAGTATGCAGTGCTGGTTTGCAGGTTTTGGTATTAGAACCAGTGCTGTTCCTGGCATATAGATAGATATATAAATGACACAACCGTATACATAAAAAAAACATAATTTCAACTCTTGCAGATGACATGAAACGCATAACTAAAGGTGGGAAAATTCAGACCAGAGAATTATCCAACTTCACAGACGTTGTTCTTTAAAATTTATTTATTCTGGACACTAATCCACCACAAATTTATTTCTCACTCGAATTTATCTGTGTGTGATTCTCGTGTGAGTGTGTGCGTGAATGTGTAGCGTATATTCTTATTATTTTATTTCGATACAGCTTAGATTGTTAAGTATAATAAACTCACCTCTTGTTTAAGCTCAGGAAAACCTCTCCTATTGGCTCTTTCACGATCACAACAAAGATAAAAGGTAAAACACTCACTGAGTTGGTCAGCACGTCCACTGCTAAAAAGGAATAAACTCTGTTGTGGTGAAATAAGATATAAGACAAGAGGGGAGCCTGGGACCCCTCCTCACATGGCTGTCACAGAAATCTGGAGGTTCGAGTGATCGTAAACCAACAACAAATGAGAAATTGGAAGTAGGGAAAACAATTGATCCTGAGAAAAAACTTAAAATGTCAATGAAGGTTATATTGTGGCTTTCACTGCTGGAACACTGAAATGCCCACGTTCGAAGACAGAGCATACGAACATATGAACATATGAACATATGAATTAGGAGCAGGTGTAGGCCACTCGGCCCCTCAGGGCTGCTCTGCCATTCAGTACGATCATGACCAATCTGATTGAAACCTCAACTCCACATTACCACCTACCCTCGATAATCTTTCACCCCCTTGCTTATCAAGAATCTATCTATCTCTGCCTTACACGTACGTAAAGACTCTCTTCCACTGCCTTTTGAGGAAGAGAATTCCAAAGGCCCACAACCCTCAGAGAAAAAAAATTCTCCTCATCTCTGTTTTAAATGGGCGGGCCCTCATTTTTAAATAGTGACCCCTAATTCTAGATACACCAAGATACACACATCTTTCCACATGCACCCTGTCAAGACTGCTCAAGATCTTAGATGTTCAAATCAAGTCGCGACTTACCCTTCTAAATTCCAGTGGATATAAGCCGAGCCTGTCCAATATTCCCTCATAAGACAGCCCACCCATTCCAGGTATTAGTCTGGTAAACCTTTTCTGAATTGCTTCCAATGCATTTACATCCTTCCTTAAATAAGGAGACCAGTAACGTACACAGTACTCCAGATGTGGTCTCACCAATGCCCTCTGTAGCTGAAGCATAACATCCCTATTTTTGTATTCAATTACCCTTGCGATAAACGATAACATTCTATTAGCTTTCCTAATTACTTTCTGAACATGCATACTAACCTTTTGTGATTCATGCACACAGACACCCAGATCCCTCTGTATCTCAGAGCTCTGCAATCTCTCACCATTAGATAATATGCTTCTTTTTTTATAATTCCTGCCAAAATGGACAATTTCCCATTTTCCCATATTATACTCCATTTCCCAGGTCTTCACGCACACATTTAACCTATCTATATTCATTTACAGCCTCCTTATGTCCCCTTGCCATGTTACGTTCTTACTCATCTTTGTGTCATCAGCAAATTTAGCAACCATGCCTTCGGTCTCTTCATCCAAGTCATTTATTAAAATTGTAAAAAGTTGAGGTCCCAGCACTGATCCCTGTGGCACACCACTCGTTCCATCTTGCCAACCACAAAATGACCCATTTATGCCTACTGCCTGTTTTCTAACCAATCTTCTATCCATGCCAACATGTTACCCCCTTCACCATGAGCTTTTATTTTCACAAAACCTTTGATGTGACACCTTATCAATTGCATCCTGGAAATCTATGTACAGTACATCCACCGGTTCCCCTTTCTCCACAGCACATGGTACCTCTTCAAAGAACTCCAACAAATTGATCAAACATGATTTCCCTTTCATAAAACCATTTTGATTCTGCCTGATTGCGTTGAATTTTTCTAAGTGCCGGCTACACTGTCTTTAATAAAAGCTTCTAACATTTTACCTCAGACAGATGTGATGCTAACTTGCCTGTAGTTTCCTGTATTCTGTTTCCCTCCCTTTCTTACTAAAGGAGTTACATTCCCAATAAAGGAGTTGCATACAGAGTGAAGTAACTTGGTACAGGTTAAAACGCATGTCTGTTGAAAAGATGAGTAATGTAGCTGGACAGTTAGGGATTCCTATCCGTCCAAAAGGTAGGAAACCCGAAATCCTAAGACTTTTGGCCAACTATATTTCACTTGAAGCTGATGACTCAAACAGGGTTAGAATCACGAACAGATACAGTAATGTTAGCTAAGGTAGAACTAGAACAGAATAGACTAGAATTCGAATTCCAGAGAGAGCGAGAAGGAGCAGAGTGAGTGTCAAGAAAGGGAAAAAGTAAGAGTGTTCCAGAATGAGAATGAGGAAAGGGAGTTAAGGCGGCTCAAACAACTAGAGGAAGACCCATGCACCCAGTGAAGGCACAGCTAGTGTGGGAGCTGCCCCTAGCTCAGGACCATGTGCTGATCTCTTAAAGTTCTCCCAGTTCATGACAAAGTTCAATGAGGAGGATGTGGCAGAATTTTTCGTCAATTGTGAAAATCTTGTAATGCAACTGAAATGGCCGTCAGAGACTGAATACTGTTTTTACAAAACAAAGTAACAGGAAAATCCCATGAGATTAATTCACTATTGCCAGATGAAAGTTCATCAGATTATGAGATGACTAAAATTGCTATCCTGGTCGGACATGAAATAGTACCGGAAGTGTACCATCAAACATTCCAAACCCTCAGAAAGCAGCCTGACTAAACTGACCTCGAGTTTGAAAGAGTTAAGCAGCTTCCGAACATAGGGACATTGGAGCAGGAGTAGGCCATTCAGCCCATAGACGCTGCTCCACCATTCAATATGACCATGGCTGATCATCCAATTCAATGCCGTTTTCACACATAATCTCCATATCCCCTTTTTTGTAATTTGTAGTTAGAAATCTGTCAATCTATACTTTAAATATACTCAACAACTGAGATTCCACATCCGCCTGGGGTGCAGAATTCCAAAGATTCAGAAACCTCTGAGTCAAAGTTTACTCCTCGTCTCTGTCCTAAATGGCTTCCCCCTTATTTTGAAATTGTATCCAATAGTTCCAGACTCCACAACCAGGGGAATTTTCGTACATACGTCTACGCTGTCTATCCCTTTAATTATTTCATACGTTTCAATGAGATCCAGACACATTCTTTGAAACTCTAGAGAATACAGGCCCAGTTTCCCCAATCTCTCTTCATAGAACAGTCCCGCCATCCCGGGAACAAGTCTGGTGAACCTTCATTGCACTCCTTCGATGGCAATAATATGCTTCTTAAAGTAAAGTGACCCAAAATGCACATAATATTCCAGGTGTGGTCGAAGCAAGGTTCTATACACATGCAGCAAGACATCACTCCTCCTGTCCTCAAATCATCTCCTGATAATGGCGAACAGACTATTAGCGTTCCTAATTGCTTGCTGCACCTGCATTTTTTCAGTGATTAACTGACACCCGGGTCCGCTTGTACATCTGCACTTTCGAATTTTTCACTATTTAAGAAATACTCTGCACATCTGTTCCTCTTACCAATGTGGATAACTCATATTTGCCCATATTACATTCCATTTGCCATGTTCTTACTCAGTCACTATGTCTGTCCAAATCCCCTTGAAGACGCATTACATCTTCCTCACAACATGCATTCCCACCGAGTTTGGTGTCATCTGCGAACTTGGAAATACTACATTTGGTCCCCACATCCAAATCATTGACATATATTGTTCAGAGCTGGGGCCCAAGTACTGATCCTTGCGGTCCCCAAATAGTCACAGCTGCCAAAGTGAGAACGACCCGTTTCTTCCTACTCTCTGTTTTCTGCCTGTTAACCAATCTTTAATCCATGCCAGTATATTACCTCCTATCCAATGTGCTTTAATGTTGCTAACCAACCTCCTGTGGGGTACTTTATCAAAAACCTTCTGAAAATCCAAGTATAACACGTCCACCGACTCCCCTTTATCAATTCTGTTCGTAACATCCCCAATAAAACTCCAACAGGTTCGCCAAACATGATTTCTCACTCATAAATCCATGTTTACGATGCCCAAACAGATTATTATCCAACTGTCCATTTATCACATCCTTTAGAATAAAATCCCAGCATTTTCCCAACGACTGATGTATGAGGGCAGGTCTGTAATTCCATGTTTTCTCTCTCGCTCCCTTCTTAAATAGTGGGGTGACATTTGCTACCTTCCAATCTGCAGGAACCGGTCTAGAATCTATAGAATTTTTGAAGATGATCACCAATGCAGCCACCATCTCCATAGCTATCTCTTCCCACACCCTGGGATGCAGAATATCAGATCCTGGCGCCTCATCAAACTTCAGCTCCATTAATCTCTCCAAAACAACATTCTTACTAATATTAATTTCCTTCACTTCCTCAATCTCCCTAATCCCTTGGATCTCTAATTCTGTAAATTTCCTTGTATCTTCCTCAATGAGAGCAGACACAAAGTAATCATTTAGCTTCACTGCCATTTCTCTATTCCCCATTATACATTCCCCTGACACTGCCTGTATTGGACCCACATTTGTCTTCGCCAAATGTTTTAATTTTAGGTAGCTATAGAAGATTTAAAGTCAGTTTTTGTGTTTACTTTTGACCAGTGGATAGAAACACTCAAATTACAGCCCACAAATCTGAACCTGAGAGTGGTGATCCATCTCAAGGAGTTCACAAACTCACTCCCCCTCCCATTAAAACCCACAAAGAGGAACAAAGGGTTCAAAGAGCTGGACAAGTTGCAATTCTGCTGATGAATTTTCCCTTGTACACAAGGTCTTAACCCCAAAGGGAAACACTTCCCTGGTCACCACAAAGACCCGAGAATAAAAGGTGGGGGGGTTATAGAAACCCAAACAGCCAAGAGCAATGAGGAAAGGCTGGACACACGGGGGTCCATCCTCGGGTCAAACAGGACGGTACTGAGAGAAGGAGAAACGGCCGAAGACCTGTGTGCTTCCAGTGTAATAAGGTAGGTCGCCATCGAGCTGAATGATGCAAGTGACGGGGAAAACCTGGAGGATTAATCAGGGTCCACCAGATCCTAGCAGGAAAAAGGGCCCTGATGGAAATCACAACAGATCAGGCTGTGCCTCCAACTGTGGCAGTCAGACCCAGTAGACCGACCACAGAGAGGGCGGGAAAAATAAACAAAATCCTTGAGAGCTACCAGGAATTTGTATCCTAAGGAAAAGTGAAAGCATACCGCTTGAGTGAGGGAAGTAAACTAATAGTCATACTCAAGGATACAGGGGCCAGCCAATCCCTTCTGCTGGGAAAAAGAAAGTGCAGTGAATGCCAGAGCGTTAGTGAATGGTATCGGAAGACAGTATATGTCCATACCCTTATATCCGGTGCAATTGGAGTTTGACCCAGTTTCATGACCCTTTACCATGCGGATTGTCCCTAGTTTGCTGATTGATGGGTCGAACTGCTCCTGGGTAATGATCTGACAGAGGAAAAGGTGGCAGCTTCCCCAGTAGTTCCAGAGAGATCAAAAGAGGTCCGGGAGACAGAGTAGTTACAGCAGAAATCCCTGATTGTGTGGTGACTCGGTCCATGGCCAAACAATCCCCTGAACTGACACTGCAGACGGATGACCCTACTGTCTGGTTGTCTGAAACCTTCGTTGGGAAGTTAGAGGACCAAAAGGATGTGTTAAACAGTTCTTCTTTTTTTGAGGCTCCACAACCCGACCCAACGTTAAAAAAAAAGCACAGACTGTCCAAACCAAAACTGAAGCAGAGGGAGTTGCAGACTGTTACTATTTAAATAATGAGGAGCTAATGAGGAAGTGGAGACCTCCTCACAGAACAGCGGATGAAGACTGGACAGATGTTCACCAGATAGTGGTGCCGCTGAAGTCCCTTAAAGAAATATTAACAATGGCCCACGAACTTCTAATGGATGGACATGTCAGTATATGAAAAATCGAAGACCGCAGAAGACAGCATTTTGACTGGCCACAATTCCACAAAGATGTGGTGGATTTCTGTAAAATTGGTCTCACGTGCCAGGTTGTGGGGAACCCTTCAGCAGAATGCTGGTATATTGTGTGGGGCCCCTGCTGAAAATATAACGGGACTACTAGTAACTTCTGACCATTATGGATGTGGTGACCCGATTCCCAGAGGCCATTCCCCCGAAGAACTATCTCTGCCAAGGAAGTGGTGAAGGGGCTAACTCAATTCTTTACCCAATATGGACTTCCTGCTGAGATCCAGTCGGATCAGGGCACACATTTTCTGTACAGTATTTTTGAAAAGGTCATGGGTAATCTGGAGCACCGCAGCCTCACAGCTCCAGCGACCCTGGTTCGATTCTGTGTACTGCCTGTGCTGAGTTTGCGAGTTCTCCTGTGACCGCGTGGGTTTTCACCAGGTGCTCCGGTTTCCTCCCACAGCCAAAGACTTGCAGGTTGATAGGGCCCTAGTATAGGTTGGTGGTAGGGGAGTTGAGGGATGGTGGGGATGTGGTAGGAATATGGGATTAATGTAGGATTAGTATAAATGAATGGTTGATGGTCGGCAAAGACTCGGTGGGCTGAAGGGCCTATTTCAGTGCTGCATCTCTAAATAAATAAAATAAGTAATTAAATAAAGTCCTCAGCCTACCATCCACAGTCACAATGGGCTTTGGAGCAGTACCACCAGATCCTAAAGACAATGATCTGTCCATACTGCAATGAGCAACCCCATGACTGGGACAAAGGGATGGGATTTCTCCTGTTGGTTACCGAGACTTATCTAAAGATTCCACTGGCTTTAGTCTCTTTGAATTAGTTTATGGACACGAGGTGAGTGGTCCTCTTAAATTAATCAAGAAGACGTTTTTGGGACACAGGGATGAGTCTTCCATGTTAGACCACATTTCCATGCTCTGGGAGCGGCTCACGAGAGGCTGTGCAATGGCTCAGTAACAGCAAAAGATCTCACAGGCAGCTATGAAAAGGTAAGCAGACAGAAATGCCAAGGCTAGAACATGGCAACCATGAAACCATGTATTGTTAATACTCCCAATGCATGGCGAACCCCTTAAAGTCCAGTTCAGTGGTCCATATCGAGTGGCAAAAGGACTAGTCAGGTACATTATTTAATTGACACCCCAGACCAAAGGAAAAAAAGTAAATGCTGTGGAGGGGACAGACAAGTACAGATCTGCCAGACAGTCAGGAGGGGAGGATTGAAAAGGACAGTGAGGACAGGTTAGAGGATGGCCAGGAGAATTCCCAACTGGAACCCCCTACTCTCCGATTTGCCAACCCTGAAATGTCAGATAAATTGGACCACACACTCTCCTCATTAAATGCAGGTCAAAGATGCACCCGCAAAAGGCTGCTAACAGCATTTACAGAAACGTGCAAGGATCAGGGAAAGGTCCCAAAAATGCATGTCAATGGTGAGGGAGATGCCACACCTAGTCGAAGTGCCGCTGGAGAGTGCAGTGAAAGCTGGACAGAGACCTGCGAGCAGTAATGTCGCAAAAGACTACCCTATGGTAGATAAAAAAAATTCCTTCCCATAGTTAAGGGAAAAGTGAAGGGAAAATACCCTAAAGTAAACAGCACTTGTGTACCTCACCAGAAAGCTAAAAGTAAGGTCAGTGTGGATCTACCCACTGAAGAACACAATGATCAGATCCCAAACCGAAAGCTCATCAAACCCAACAATTTCACAGCAGATCTCTGCAAGAACAAAGGCCCAGAGGAAATCTCAGACACCTCACATGGTCTAAAAAAACAATTTATGGCACACTGCCGGTTTAGGGAGAAAGATTATCAATGTGCATGGTACCTGAGTAGTTAAAACTTCATTAGAGGAGAGAAAAGGAATACAAGCAATTGGTAATGCATTGTCCAGGGTCGACCCCAACACATAACCATCCCAGACAAAACGCCAAAAATATTAAATCAGTACAGCTGTAACAGACAATGTCAGCTGCAGTAATTCTAAGATTAATGTGTGAATTTGAGAAGTGATTATTGAGAATGCATGTGTATTTCTTTCGTTTTCTTCCCACAATTCTGCAATGAAATTTTCCGATTATCACATTTCTTTCCATGTGCTGTGGCGGTGTCACGATAACACAATATGCCAAATGAGGAAATTTAATTAATCGATTGGAAACTTACACTAAACTTTCAATAGAAAACATCCTACAGTTAACCTTGAAAAAGCTGGCAGCCAAGATGGCCACCGCAATTGGCATCTGAAACACCTTTTCACATTCCAAGGCCTACGACAGGAGATACACGTCTGATGAGCCGGGACCTATATCATTGGCTTGCTCTAGTGATTGAATGACCTAAGATTACATTCATTAACACGGCATTCAAGGCTACTCTGACACATTGAATTTCAAAGAGCAAACTCCTCCAAGTATAAATACTGGTATCCTGAACCCTCAGGAGATAGAAGTTTCTAACTTTGAATCTCATTAGAAGGGTCCAGAGAGTGCGCTGAGGCAGTCATAAGTCCTTCTGTCCAACTCTGTGAAAGCTGGGAGTTTCCCCTGGACAAAGACAGACAAGCCAGTGATTCAAACTGTGCAGAAGCAGAAGGGCTGTGACCACCCCCCCCCCTCCCCCCACCTCTCTCTCTCCGTCTCTCTCTCCACCTAACATCAAAAGTTTGAAAACCACATGCGACTGTGGGCCCCTCAAGCCTACAGATTGCTACAGACAGAGTAACCAGGGGAAGAAAGCCTCAAAGAAAACTCTGAGCAATTTGGACCAGCCACAAACTGCACTTCGAGAAGCAAAAGACGTCAAGAATATAACTTCAGCTGGGAAACCACGGAATCCCCCAAGATCACTGAATGAGTTTTTTTTTAAATTAATTCTGGACTCCAATCCAACCACAAATTTACTTCTCACTCTGTAATCTATTTCTGTGTGATTCTCGTGTGAGTGTGTGCGTGTAACTGTGTGTTGTGTATTTTTAATGATTTTATTTAGATTGGGTTTATAGAGAACTCAAGAAAACCTGTCCAATCAGTTCCTTCACCATCATACCAAAGGTAAAATGTAAAAGACTCACTGAGACGTTAAGCATATTCACTGTTTATAAAGGACAAACACTGTTGCTGTCAAATAAAGAAGGTCCACTGTGACACCTCCTCACCTGGCCATAACAATTGGCTGGGCTGGGGATGGAGAGAATATGGTGATAAACTCAGCTCAGCATTAAATAAATACCTGAGGTTGTTCACTTCCTAGTTCAGCCGAAGACAATGGCCAGTGAGGGGGATGCAGATCATGGACAGGGAATGGAGTTTGTGACAGAAACTGAAGACAATGGTTTCAGTCTTCTCACGATTTAAATGACAAGAACACTAAATCAGTGAAATATGGTTTATGAATCTAATAGTTGGTTACAAAGACTTACCAGGGACACCAATACTAGCGAGGATGGGATAGTAAATAAATTGAATCATCTTCAGAGCATAAGCGATCCGCAATTCTAATGTTATCCAATAATAATCCGCAGTAACCAGGCCAAACCAATCGGATAAACTCCTGTCAATTGTTGTAACATTC